>NW_022630147.1:2191581-2273334 GCF_010909765.2 Amblyraja radiata | reverse complement strand
GGTCACATTGTTTGGGGGTAGGGAGGGTGTTGCAGTTTAGGAAGTCAAAACAGGGCAGGATCTTAACTGTGAATGGCGGGGTGCTGGAGCAATAGACAATAGGTGCAGGAGTAGGCCATTCGGCCCTTTGAGCCAGCACCGCCATTTAATGTGGTCACGGCTGATCATCCCAAATCAGTACCCCGTACCTGCCTACTCCCCATATCCCTTGACTCCGCGATCTTTGAGCCCTATCCAGCTCTCTCTTGAAAGTATCCAGAGAACCGGCCTCCACAGCCCTCTGAGGCAGAGAATTCCACACTCTGTTGTGAAAAGTGTTTCCTCGTCTCCGTTCTAAATGGCTTACCCCTAATTCTTAAATTGTGGCCCCTGGTTCTGGACTCCCCCAACATCGGGAACATGTTTCCTGCCTCTGGCATGTCCAAACCCTTAACAATCTTATATGTTTCAATAAGAAGGCCTCTCATTCTTCTAAACTCTAGAGTACAAGCCCAGCTGCTCCATTCTCTCAGCATATGACAGTCCCGCCATCCTGGGAATTAACCTGGTGAACCTACGCTGCTCTCCCTCAATAGCAAGAATGTCCGTCCTCAAATTAGGGGGTCAAAACTGCACACAATACTCCAGGTGTGGTCTCACTAGGACTCTGCACAACTCTGAGCCTTGCGGAATGTGTGGAGCCGAGGGATCTAGGAGTGCGGGTACGAGTTGGGCCGAAGGACCTCTTTCCAACGCTGTATCACTCTATGACAAAGTGCTGGAGTATCTCAGTGGGTCAGACAGCATCTGTGGAGAAAATAGACACAAAGTGCTGGAGTAACTCAGTGGGTCAGGCAGCATCTGTGGAGAGAAGGAATGGGTGGCGTTTTGGGTCGACACCCTTCTTTGGTTTAGTTTAGTTTAGAGATGCAGCGCGGAAACAACAGGTCTTTCGGCCCACGGAGTCCGTGCCGACCAGCGATCACCCCGTACACTAGCACTATCCCACGCACATTAGGGACAATTCAGCAATTTTGCGGAGGCCGATTAATCTACAACCCTGAACGTCTTTGAAATGTTGGAGGAAACCGGAACACCCGGAGTAAAATCCCACGCAGGTCAAAGGGAGAACGTACAAACTCCGCACAGACAGCTCCCGTAGTCAGGGTCGGGCCCGGGTCTCTGGCGGTGAGGCAGCAACTGTACCGCTGCGCCAGTGTGCCGCGCAGAATTATATAACGGTTTCCTCCACCGTAAACATACTCAATATGTGCTAGAAATGTCCTGTTTGCCAGCTTGTTGACCCTCTGTGTTCCCCTCCTGCAGGGTTTAGGAGCCGTTGCTGTGGACGGAGAGACGGGGACGTGAGCGGCCATTGTGGGCGGCCAGGGTGCCGGTGAGCCCCCCCCATCTGCTCGGAGTGCGGGCTGAGCTTCGAGGGGCTGAGCTTCGATGGAGGACCACATGACAGGGCACAACAAGGAGAAGCGTTACGAGTGCGACGTGTGTGGCAAGGCCTGGCGGAGCCCGAGCAAGCTGGAGACCCACCGGCGGGTGCACACAGGAGAACGCCCCTTTGACTGCTCGGACTGCGGCAAGAGCTTCAAGACGGCGATGGTCCTGAAGAGACACCGGCGGTTGCACACGGGCGAGAGGCGCTATGGCTGCTCCACCTGCGGCAAGAGCTTTATCCAGTTGTCGGGGCTGTGGGAGCACCAGCGGGTGCACAGCAGTGAGCGGCCCTTCACCTGCAGCGACTGCGGCAGAAGCTTCACCAAGTCCAGCAACCTGCTGAGGCACCAGCGCACCCACACCGGGGAGCGGCCCTACACCTGCGCCCAGTGCGGCAAGGGCTTCACCAGCTCCACCAGCCTGCTGAGGCACCAGCGCACCCACACCGGCGAGCGCCCCTACACCTGTGCCCAGTGCGGCAAGGGCTTCACCCAGTCCAGCCACCTGCTGCAGCACCAGCGCACCCACACTGGCGAGCGCCCCTACACCTGTGCCCAGTGCGGCAAGGGCTACACCCACTTCAGCAGCCTGCTAGAGCACCAGCGCACCCACACCGGCGAGCGCCCCTACACCTGCGCCCAATGTGGCAAGGGCTTCACCAGCTCCAGCAGGCTGCTGAAGCACCAGCGCACCCACACTGGCGAGCGCCCCTACACCTGCGCCCCGTGCGGCAAGCGTTTCAGCCAATACGGCAATCTGCAGACGCACCAGCGCACCCACACCGGCGAGCGCCCCTACAGCTGCGCCCAGTGCGGCAAGGGCTTCATCAGCTCCAGCAGCCTCCTGGTTCACCAGCGCACCCACACCGGCGAGCGCCCCTACACCTGTGCCTAGTTTGCCAAGGGCTTCACCCGCTTGACCCGGCTGCTGTCCCACCAGTGGGTGCACGCCGGCGACAGTCCCGTCCCCAGCCCGGTGTGTGGAGAGCCCTTTGCCATGGCCTCCCACGCCCTGTCTCACCAGTACGTGCACACCAGTTTGACAGCTCGCGGGTGTTGCGGCAGCACCGGTGGGCCCACGTCGGCGAGCAGCTGCTCCCACTGTGACGAGAGCATGGGGGCTGCGGGAGCACCAGCGGATACACACTGGAGAGAGACCCTTTGTGTGTGCTGAGTGTGGCAAGGGTTTCTCCCGCATGTCCAGCCTGTGGCAGCACCGGCGTACCCACAGCGGTGAGCGCCCCTTCCCCTGCCCGTCCTGTGGTAAGGGCTTCACCCGCGTTGACCACCTGCTGGAGCGCCGGCGATTCCACACCGGCCAGCGCCCCTTCACCTGCCCGCTCTGTGGCAAGGCCTTTGCCCGCTCCTCCAGCCTGCTGGCACACCGCCACGTGGATAGATAGACGCTGTTTAGGTAAACACAAAATGCTGGAAGGAATGGGTAACGTTTCTGGTCGAGACCCTCCTCAGTCTTGACCCGAAATGTCACCCAGTTCTTCTCTCCAGAGATGCTGCCTGTCCCGCTGAGTTACTCCAGCGTTTTGTGTCCTTTTTTTGTAAACCAGCATCTGCAGTTCCTTGTTTTTAAACCATTCTGGTTAACCATCTCTGCATTCCCAAAGCCTCCACATCAGTCCTGTAATGGAGTGACCAGAACTGTATGCAATACTCCAAATGCTACCTGACCAATGTCCCTTAAAGCTGCACATATACATTCCTCTCTCATCTCACATCCTTTTATCTCCTTATTTTCCCTCGCCTCTGTCACTTACTTCACTCATCTGTCGATCACCCCCTCACCTGTCAACATAGTGTCAGTCTGAAGAAGGGTCCCGACCCGAAATGTCACCTATCCATGTTCCCCAAAGATGCTGCCTGACCCGCTGAGTTAGTCCAGCACTCTGTGAAATGTCACCTATCCATGTTCCCCACAGATGCTGCCTGACCCACTGAGTTAGTCCAGCACTCTGAAACGTCACCTATCCATGTTCCCCACATATGATCGATATAACCATAGCATGAGAAATATTGTGTTAGTGCCAAGAATGCTTTGAATCGGTATGTGATTGATGTGTTAGACGTCATTGCTCCAACTGTGTATTAACATGTGACTACCTTTCCAAAATAGTAACAAAAGATGCTGTGCCTTTGTTCATTAGAGTGATGGCCCAGGAGGGTTAAGTGTGTGTTGCATACTTGACTTTGTATCCCCTGCCACTCTCGCCGGCTAAATGATCAGTAAAGCCGGTGTTGGTTGATCTAACTTATTGTGAGTTGCCTGTTTTAAGAAATGTACCTTAACAGTTCTGGACTCCCCCAACATGGGGAACATGTTTCCTGCATCTACCCTGTCCAATCTCTCACTAATTTTATACGATTCTATAAGACACCCGCTCATCCTTCTGAATTCCAGTGAATACAAACCCAGTCGACCCATTCTTTCAACATATGTCAGTCCCGCCATCATCTATGGAATAAACCTTGTGAACCTACGCTGGGCTCCCTCAATAGCAAGAATGTCCTTCCTCAAATTTGGAGACCAAAACTGCACACAATTCTCCAGGTGTGGTGTCACCAGGGCCCTGTACAACTGCAGTGGGTCCTCCTTGCTCCTAAACTCAACCCTCGCCCTATGAAGGCCAACATGCCATTAGCTTTCTTCACTGCGTGCTGTACCTGCATGCTTACTTTCAGTGACTGATGTACCAGGACACACAGATCTCGTTGTACTTCCCATTTTCCTAACCTGACACTATTCATTTAATACAGAGTGCTGGAGTAATACCTTACACTTCCTTATCTCTGTGTCTCACTCTCCTGTGACTCAGTCTGAAGAAGGTTCCTTCACTCCAGTGATGCTGCCTGTCCCGCTGAGTTACTCCAGCATTTTGTGTCTGTCCATAGAGAACATGGATAGGGGCTGGTTTTTTTTCGGTCACGACCCTTCTTCAGACCTGAAACATCATCTATCCACATTGACCACAGATGCTGCCTGACCCGAATTACACCAGCACTCTGTGAAACGTCACCTATCCATGTTCTCCAGTGATGCTGCCTGACCCGCTGAGTTACTCCAGCACTCTGTGAAACGTCACCTATCCATGTTCTCCACAGATGCTGCCTGACCCACTGAGTTACTCCAGCACTTTTTAATGTTAAAATAAACAGCCTACCTTGCCTTGTCCCCTACGTGAGATCCGTCCCGTTGTCGGCGTTCACGGCTTTAGAAGATGTTTTTTTATTTACTATAACACTTAAATTATCCAACTTAGTTTAAAAATAAGTGCAGAGAACGGCAGTCGGAGGGGGTGGTGGGGTGTGTGGAGGGTGGGGGTGAGAGGGCTGTAGTGTGGGTGGGTCAGGGGGGGTGAGAGAGGGCTGTAGTGTGGGTGGTCAGGGGGTGGGGGGGTGAGAGGGCTGTAGTGTGGGTGGTCGGGGTGGGGGGGGTGAGAGGGCCGTAGTGTTGGTGGTCAGGGGATGGGGGGGTGAGAGGGCTGCAGTGTGGGTGTGGTCAGGGGGTGGGGGGGTGCGAGGCTGTAGTGTGGGTGGGTCAGGGGGTGAGAGGGCTGTAGTGTGGGTGGTCAGGGATGATGGGGTGAGAGGGCTGTGCTGTGGGTGGGTCAGGGGGTAGGGGGTGAGAGGGCTGCAGTGTGGGTGGTCAGGGGGTGGGGGTGACATAGTTAGATGGGGAAGACTCAGTGGATCAGCCACTGGGGTTAACAAGGCTGGGCAGACTGTCACTGGGACCCAGCGCAGTGAAACCCAGGAGAGTGGGAGTGAGCAGCGTGGAGGCTTCAGGCCCAGTGAAGCAGAGTCCAGGCTCCAGGTGAGGCGACGGCTGTGGCTGCTGGAGGGAGGGAGGGAGGGAGGGAGGTGGAGGGGCGAGGGGGCGGCGGGCGGACCCGATGTGGGGAGTCGGGGTCCGCGGGCGGTTGAGTCGGGTCCGCGGGCGGGGTTTGGGGGGAAAAAAGAAAAGAAAAGCGTTGACCCTTTTTTTAAATGGTTTAAATCTAAATAATGATCGTTGTGGAAAAAGCGAAGTCCCAATGAACGGCCGTTGGGGAAAAACGTTCTGGAAACGCGGGAAATAACGGGCGTCAACGGCTGAGGGAGCGCGGGAGCGTTGACAGTTGGTCGGGGGGGGGGGGCGTGTTGACGTCACTGGGTCTCGCACCGTTGCCCGCGGCCGTTTGAAGCGGCGCTGGCCCCGCGCTCTGGCCCCGCACGCACGCGCTCAGATCCCGGGTGGAGGCGGCCACGCGGTGTCAATGCAGTAAATTTATGCTTTTTACCTCTATACCGTCGCTTCACAGCTGTTATAGCTTCGGAGCGGTTAACGGCGGCGAGGAGAGCAAGGCCAAGTGGGACAGGAGAGCAAGGCCAAGTGGACGAGGAGTTTGTGGAGTGTCTGTCTGTCTGTCTCCCTCCTTCCCTCCCTCATGGATTCCCAGAGCAGCTTGTACAGGAGCTGACCAGGGAGAAGGCAAGTCTGGTTGTTCAGTGTCGTGCAATGAACCTGCTTAGATAAAGGCAACTGGAGGTGAAGGAGCCATTAGTGACCAAATAAATTTACAGGAATTAAACACGAAATTCCTTCCATTTGGCCCATAAATCCACGACAATGAGATTTAAAAATCATGCTATATTGTGAATTCTTGTGAGAATGTTATTTGGACACTTAGGCTATTTAAAAATGTTAAATCTTTTCTTAAGAAATGCATAGATTCTGGGTTCTTCTTGGTTTCTTGGTCCTCCAAAATATTCCAAATGGAATTTAAACTGGAGGTGGTGGAGCCGGGTAAGACTTAAGCCAGAAAGGGTTCTTAGTAAGAAAGAGCTACTTTAAATTAAGTTGCATCTGGTTGGGTAACTATAGTAGGGTGGAGATTATTCCATGCTTTAATTGTGCGGGGGAAGAACGAATTGCTGTACACATCTGTCTTTGTAGCTGGGATCACAAATTGGATCGAATGCCCTCGTCTGCTCCTAATTGGTTTGGGTTTGGTGTAGGTCTTGTGATCTATGTCGAGCTGACCATTGAACATTTTGTAAAAACATGTCAAACGGTGAGCTTCACGTGTATGTGTGTTGGAGAGGGTTCCACCCCAGAGTATTCAGAAGTTTGGTGGCATTCGCTTCTCTCCCATAGGTGTTAGTAACAAATCGAGCTGCCTGTGTTTGGACACGTTCGATGGAAGAAATGTTTTTATTCGTGTATGGGTCCTATGCTGCAACGGCGTTGTCCAAATAGACGTTTAGATCTAGTAATTGAATTTTGTAATTAACTACAATTGGGTAACTAACTTGGAAAAACTTATCTATGCTCCCAAGCCTTCCTTGGCGTCCTCTGAGCGAGGGCTATATGCATATATGTATGGTGTTTGTTTGTTTATACCAGTGATTCCCAATCTCAGGGGGGCCACAGAAAAATGTGGGGATTTAGGTTCAATGAAGGGGGCCACATTTTTTCCGCTAATAATGTCAGGGGGGGAGGGCACAGAAACATTTAAAGAGCCCAAGGGGGCCATGAGCTAAAAAAGGTTGGGAACCACTGGTTTATACTATTCTTATAACAAATGTAAAGCATTTTGGCCAACGAGAGTTGTTTTTTAAATGTGCTATATAAATAGATGTGACTTGACTTGACTAACTAATTATAGAAACATAGACAATAGGTGCAGGAGTAGAGGCCATTCGGCCCTTCGAGCCTGAACCGCCATTCAATATGATCATGGCTGATCATCCAACTCGGTATCCTGTACCTGCCTTCTCTCCATACCCCCTGATCCCTTTAGCCACAAGGGCCACATCTAACTCTCCCTTAAATATAGCCAATGAAATGTGGCCTCAACTACCTTTTATGGCAGAGAATTCCACAGATTCACCACTCTCTGTGTGTGGGGAAAAAATGTTTTTCTCATCTTGGTCCTAAAAGATTTCCCCCTTATCCTTAAACTGTGACCCCTTGTTTTGGACTTCCCCAACATCGGGAACAATCTTCCTGCATCTAGCCTATCCAACCCCTTAAGAATTTTGTGAGTTTCCATAAGATCCCCCCTCAATCTTCTAAATTCTAGCGAGTACAAGCCGAGTCTATCCAGTCTTTCTTCATATGAAAGTCCTGACATCCCAGGAATCAGTCTGGTGAACCTTCTCTGTACTCCCTCTATGGCAAGAATGTCTTTCCTCAGATTAGGAGACCAAAACTGTACGCAATACTCCAGGTGTGGTCTCACTAAGACCCTATACATCTGCAGGAGAACCTCCCTGCTCCTATACTCAAATCCTTTTGCTATGAATGTTAACATACCATTCGCTTTCTTCACTGCCTGCTGCACCTGCATGCCTACTTTCAATGACTGGTGTACCATGACACCCAGGTCTCGTTGCATCTCCCCTTTTCCTAATCGGCCACCATTCAGATAATCTTGTTCCTTCTTAATTAATATGGCTGTATGGTAACTCAAATATCACTGTACCTTAATTGGTGCATGTGACAGTAAATATGGACTGAACTAACTCTCTTGAAAACATCCAGTGAATTGGCCTCCACTGCCTTCTGTGGCAGGGAATTCCACAGATTCACAACTCTCTGGGTGAAAAAGTTTTTCCTCATCTCAGTCCTATACAACCTTCCCGTTATTCTTAAATGGTGGCCCCAGTTTCTGATAATATCCTAGTTATATAATTAATTGTAACGTAAGTTGTTTTATTAAGTAAAGATTAATTTGACTTCTTTGGGTTTTGGGTTCTGAAACTTTGTAATTCTGTGCTGTAGATGAGCTGGGTGAAATTGGAGGCCAGCATTCAAACTGCATCCAAGCTGCTTCCTGTTGTGCCCAATCAAAAGATATTGACAGCAGCCTTGAGAGAGGATGTGTTTCCTTTGGAGTTGGGTCTCTGTAAACAGGAACTTCTGTGGGTAATTGATACAGATCCTTAAACATTGTTTAAGAAGGTACTGCAGATGATAGACCTTTGACTAAGTTCCTGTTGTTTGGGGGTTTGTAACTAAAGTTTGTGATCGATATAACCATAGCATGAGGAGTATTATGTCAGTGTCAAGAATGCTTTGAATGGGTATACTCTGTGATTGATGTGTTAGACATCATTGGTCCAACTATGTATAAACATGTGACTACGTTTCCAAAATGCTATAAAAAGATGCTGTATGTCTTTGTTCATTAGAGTGATGGCCCAGGAGGGTTAAGTATGTGTTGCATACTTGACTTTGTATCACCTGGCACTCTCGCCGGCTAAATGATCAGTAAAGCTTGTGTTGGTTGATCTAACTTATTGTGAGTTGACTGTTTTAAGAAATGGACCTCAACAGTTCTGGACTCCCCCAACATGTTTCCTGCATCTACCCTGTCCAATCCCTCACTAATTTTATACGATTCTATAAGATACCCGCTCATCCTTCTGAATTCCAGTGAATACAAACCCAGTCGACCCATTCTTTCAACATATGTCAGTCCCGCCATCATCATCATTTCCTGAGAAGGTTGGCATTTTCTTTCATTATTGATAACACAACATGAATTCTGAAGAATTCCGAAGAACACAGTCAGGTCAGGAAAAATGTGCTTTCTTTGTTAGGCAAGGCACAAATGCGTCAAACTTTCTTTTACATATCCCCGATCCTAGTGTTCAAATGTTTAAAATTGTACATAGATTATATTATTCAAAAACAAGATTGAACAAATTTTATCCAAATATATCCGCCACTTGTGATAAATGTCTAGCCCAAAATGCAACTATAACACACTCCTTAGTTTCCTGCATAAAACTTTATAGATTTTGGAATGATATTTTTGAAATATTTACAAAATTATTCAAGACAAGAATGGAACCTAATACTGAAATGATTATATTTGGCGTAATGGAAGATGGGAATAAATTGAACACATCTCAAAAGCTATTCTTTAACTATGGTTTAATAATAGCAAAAAAATTAATACTTAAATTTTGGAAGGGTACATCAATACCAACGCTTAAAATGTGGATTGCAAGTATGTTGGACACCGCTCATCTTGAGGAAATGCGATTCCTCCTAATGGATAAATCAGACCAATTCATAACGAGTTGGTCTCCATTCGTCGTTTTTTTTGGAATCATATGGTGCAACACAATTGTAAAAAATAACTTTCAGGACTGGACGAGGGTTGGTCAAGATTATAAATAATGATCTCCTTTTTTTAATTTTATTTTATTTTTTCTATTTTCTCTTTCTCAACTTTCTTCATTTACTCGTTTTCTTTCTTCACACACTATATATTTCACATCTTTCTATCCTTTACTATCTAACTTCTTTTTCTTATTCTAATCTTTTTTCAATGTAACAAAAAAAAAAAAAGAAGTTGTACATAAAATGTATTATGAAAATATATATTAGGCACTTTGGTGCCATATGACTGTACTTACTTCTAATAAAATTTTTTAAAAAAGCAAAAAAAAAAAACTTTCTTTTAAAAAAGCCACTTTCAAATGCTTTTAAGTGTTTGAGCCAGTGGAAGCCAAATGGTACTATGAGCAGTCAGCTGTGTGCAGCTTGGCTCACTTTTGCATTTTCACTTGGGTACATTATGAATGAGAAGATGCTGGTGCTGTTGTTTGTCTGCTCCTCGACAGGGCCTAGGAGGGCTTATATTAGGAACACTTCTCCATCCGTTTCCCACCACGGATGGCAGACCTGCTGAGTTCTACCGGCACTTTGGAGGGGAATGGCCAGGCGACGTGTCGGGTCTGGACCTTTCTATGGACTCATGGAGTCGGGGGGTGGGGGGAAGCTGGAAAAAAGAGTTGGGGTCGAGACAGACTCCAGGATTTCATTTGGATGAGGGGAGAGTCTCCTCAAATTGGAGAATTTTGTGTTCATGTCATTGGGCTGTATGGAACAGATAGGTGACATTTCAGAGTGCTGGAGTAACTCAGCGGGTTAGGCAGCATGTGTGGAGAACATGGATAGGTGACATTTCGGGTCAGGACACTTCTTCAGACTGACACTGTGTTGACAGATGAGGGGGTGATCGGCAGATGAGTGAAGTAAGTGACAGAGGTGAGGGAAAATAAGGAGATAAAAGGATGTGAGATTAGGAGAGAGGAATGTATTTGTGCAGCTTTAAGGGACATTGGTCAGGTAGCATTTGGAGTATTGCACACAGTTCTGGTCAGTCCATTACAGGACTGATGTGGAGGCTTTGGGGAAGGTGCGGAGATGGTAAACCAGAATGGTTTAAAAACAAGGAATTGCAGATGCTGGTTTACAAAAAAGGACACAAAATGCTTGAGTAACTCAGCGGGACAGGCAGCATCTCTGGACAGAAGGACTGAGTGACATTTCGGGTCGAGACTGAGGAGGGTCTCGACCAGAAACGTTACCCATTCCTTCCAGCATTTTGTGTCTACCTAAACAGCGCCTATCTATCCACGTGGCGGTGTGCCAGTAGACTGGAGGAGCGGGCAAAGGCCTTGCCACAGAGCGGGCAGGTGAAGGGGCGCTGGCCGGTGTTGACTCGCCAGTGCTCCAGCAGTTGGTCAAGGCGGGTGAAGCCCTTACCACAGGACGGGCAGGGGAAGGGGCGCTCACCGCTGTGGGTACGCCGGTGCTGCCACAGGCTGGACATGCGGGTGAAATTCTTGCCACACTCAGCGCACACAAAGGGTCTCTCTCCGGTGTGTATCTGCTGGTGCTCCAGCAGCCCCCATGCTCTCTTGTCACAGTGGGAGCAGCTGCTCGCCGACGTGGGCCCGCCAGTGCTGCCACAACCCCCGCGAGCTGTCAAAAGACTCACCACAGTACGGGCAGTCGTAGGGCGGGCCACTGGTGTGCAAGCGCTGGTGAGACAGCGCGTGGGAGGCCATGGCAAAGCGCTCTCCACACACCGGTCTGGGGACGGGACGGTCGCCGGCGTGCACCCGCTGGTGGGACAGCAGAAAGGTGGAGCGGGTGAAGCCCTTGCCGCACTGGGCGCAGGTGTAGGGGCGCACGCGGGTGTGGGTGCGCTGGTGTTCCAGCAGGCTGCTGGAGTCGTTGAAGCCCTTGCCGCACTGGGCGCAGGTGTAGGGGCGCTCGCCGGTGTGGGTGCGCTGGTGCCTCAGCAGGTTGTTGGACTGGGTGAAGCCCTTACCACACTGGGAACAGGTGTAGGGGCGCTCGCCGGTGTGGGTGCGCTGGTGCACCAGCAGGCTGCTGGAGTGCGTGAAGCCCTTGCCACACTGGGCGCAGGTGTAGGGGCGCTCGCCGGTGTGGGTGCGCTGGTGCTTCAACAGGTTGCTGGAGTAGGTGAAGCCCTTGCCGCACTGGGCACAGGTGTAGAGGCACTCTCCAGTGTGGGTGCGCTGGTGCATCAGCAGGTTGGTGGAGGTGGTGAAGCCCTTGCCGCACTGGGCACAGGTGTAGGGACGCTCGCCGGTGTGGGTGCGCTGGTGTATCAGCAGTCTGGTGGAGGTGGTGAAGCCCTTGCCACACTGGGCACAGGTGTAGGGGCGCTCGCCGGTGTGGGTATGTTGGTGCTGCAACAGCGTGCTGTATTGGGTGAAGCCCTTGCCGCACTGGGCACAGGTGTAGGGGCGCTCGCCTGTGTGGGTGCGCTGGTGCTTCAGCAGGATGTCGGAGCGGGTGAAGCCCTTGCCGCACTGGGCGCAGATGTAGGGGCGCTCGCCGGTGTGGGTGCGCTGGTGCATCAGCAGGTGGTTGGACTCGGTGAAGCCCTTGCCGCACTGGGCGCAGGTGTAGGGGAGCTCGCCGGTGTGGGTGCGCTTGTGCTTCAGCAGTTTGCTGGACCTGGTGAAGCCCTTGCCACAGTCGCCGCAGGTGTAGGGCCGTTCCCCGGTGTGCATGCGCCTGTGCACCTTCAGGTACGTGGACGTCTTGAAGTCTTTGCCGCAGTCGGGGCAGGTGAAGGGCCGCACACTGCTGTGCACCCGCCGGTGCTGCCGCAGCCCTGACAACTGGGTAAAGCTCTTCCCGCAGGTGGAGCAGTCATAGGGCTTCTCGCCCGTGTGCACCCGCCAGTGGGCCTTCAGGACCATCACCGTCATGAAGCTCTTGCCGCAGTCCGAGCAGTTGAAGGGGCGTTCTCCCGTGTGCACCCGCCGGTGGGCCTCCAGCTTGCTCGGGCTCTGGCAGACCTTGCCACACACGTCGCACTCATAACGCTTCTCCTTGTTGTGCCCCGCCATGTGGTCCTCCATCGAAGCTCAGCCCCTCGAAGCTCAGCCCGCACACCGGGCAGATGGGGGGGCTCGCCTGCACCCTGGCCGCCGTCAATGACTGCTCACATCCCCGTCTCTCCGTCCACAGCAACGGCTCCTAAACCCTGCAGTAGGGGGACACAGACGGTCAACAAGCTGGCAAACAGGACATTACTAACTCGTGAACATTACAAGTGCTTGAGGGGGTGGAAGGGGGGGGGGGGGTGGAGACCTGGGGGGTGCTGAGCATCCGAGAGACAGACAGAGAGAGAGAGAGTGAGAGAGACAGAGAGAGAGGGGGAGAGAGAGAGATAGAAAGGCAGAGAGAGAGACAGAGACAGAGAGATAGATACATATAATTTATTGCCACACAACCAGGGTCGGTGGAAATTTGGGTTGTCAGCAGCAGTACAATAATAAAGAATACACAATAAAACTGTAACACAAACATCCACCACAGCATTCATCACTGTGGTGGAAGGCACAAAAATTTGGCCAGTCCTCCTCCATTTCCCCCCCGTGTACAGGACCAGAGTCCAGAGTCAGTCCAGGATCGGCTCTTCCTCACCGGAGACCGCGGCTTTAAGATGGTGTAGGCCGCAGGCCGGCGGTCGAGATTTAAAGTCCCCGCCGCAGCCAGAAGCACCGTAAACTGCAGGGCCGGCGGTCGAAGCTCCCCTCCCGGGGTGATGGTAAGTCCATGCCGGGCCCGCGGTAGAAGTTGGCCGCGGGCCGGCAGTGATGGCTTCTTCTTCCCCCGGGTCCCCCGCGAGGGATCCCGGGCTGTAGACGCCGCACCAGCTGGAGCTCTGCAGACCGCGGCTTCAGGCTGCGACTTCAGGCTTCCGGCTGCCCCGGGCCAGCGAAACGGAGCGCTCCCCTCCAGCGAGCCCCAACGAGGGCTAACCCGCTCCACGACGAGAGTCTACGCTGCACCCGCCGCTGAAGCCCCGGGCACGTCTCCGGGAAAGGCCGCGTAGAGAGGGAGATAGAGAGATATAGAGAGAGAGATAGAGAGGCAGAGACAGAGATAGAGAGAGAGAGAGAGAGAGAGAGAGAGAGAGAGAGAGAGAGATGGAGATAGAGAGATGGAGAGAGGGCTAGATGGAGAGGGATAGATAGAGACAGACAGAGAGAGACAGAGATAGAGATAGATAGCAATCAATAAAGGGCTATAGGCCTATTGCGAGTTTATGTACAGGGACATATCTATCCATGCACTGTAGACTTGTATTTATAGTGATGCATTTTAAATATGTATGTCATGTTTTATACTTTGGCGATATAACCATATAATTTATAATGCCAATAACATTTTTTTTAATTGAAAAATTGAAAATTTGATAGAGAGAAACAGAGATAGAGAGAGAGAGAGAGAGACAGAGAGAGAGACAGAGGGAGAGAGAGAAAAAATCAACAAAAGGCAATTAATAAAGGGCTATAGGCGTATTGTGAGTTTATGTACAGGGACATATCTATCCATGCACTGTAGACTTGTATTTATATTGAAGCATTTTAAATATGGATATTATGTTTTATACTTTGGCGATATAACCATATAATTTATAATGCCAATAACATTTTTTTTAATTGAAAAATTGAAAATTTGATAGAGAGAAACAGAGAGATAGAGAGAGAGATGTATTTTATCATGCCAATAACGTTTTTAAATTGAAATTGAAATTGAATTGAGAGAGAGAGAGGGAGATAGAGAGAGAGATAGAGAGAGAGAGAGATAGAGAGATATAGAGAGAGAGGGAGATAGAGAGATATAGAGAGAGGGAGATAGAGATATAGAGAGGGAGATAGAGAGATAGAGAGAGCAATTGAGATAGAGAGAGATAGAGAGATAGAGAGACAGTAAAACAGTAGAGATAGAGAGATAGATATAGAGAGAGGGAGATAGAGAGATATATATAGAGAAGGGGTGATAAATAGAGATATACCGTTGGGTCCCAGCATCACATGGGAGGGCTGGTCCCCCAATGCAATATTCCACCTCTCCGCCAATTCCAGTATTGTTGGCCAGTGGGGGGGCTTTCTGGAGCGCTAGTATGGGTGCTGTGGGCTGAACTGGTTTCCAGAGGGCTAGTATAGACATTGGGGGCTGAATAGATTCTTCGACTGGCGGCTCAGTCACTCAAGCCTGTTGTGCTGGTAGCTCACTCACTCACGGCTGGTGGGCTGGCAGTTGACTCACGGCTATTCCTTGGAATTCCATTTCAAGCAGGGTGCAAGGCCACCAAATTCAAGTGCAGTTTCTTACCACTTCAAGCAGGGTGCAAGGCCACCAAATTCAAGTGCAGTTTCATACAATTTCAAGCAGGGTGCAAGACCACTAAAGACAGCGAGTCATGACCTCTCCCTCCTCCCTCTTGCAGAGACCGAGCCACTCGCACACTTCTGGGTTTTATAGTTCCTCACTCCTCCCACAAGAAGGGCGCGTGGCCTTCATGGTGTGATTGATAGGAAAGAGAATCTCAACATTTTTTAAACACTAATAACTGTTATATTTTTCATCGATGGGAATAATCCTCGGCACCTAATGAGCGGAGGGGGACTCTGAGTAAGATGGCCAACATTTTTTTCTATAATCAATATAAAGGGCAAACAGGAAGTGGTCAAGGTTAAACTTTTAATTATATCGAAGGCAAGGCAACTTTAATTAGGCAAGGCAACTTTAATTAGGCAACACAGCTTTAGCATTTCCAAACCAAAGGCAACACAGCTTTAGCATTTCCAAACCAAAGGCAACACAGCTTTAGCATTTCCAAACCACATTAAGGGCACTGACAGGTCAGTAAAACCACTCACAGTTTAGTAGACATGTGTTCAGTGTCACTCACAGCTCAGACTGAGAGACGTGACCCTCTCGCTCCCCCATCTTGCAGACACTGACTGAGGCACTCAACACTTCCATGTTTTATAGTCCCTCCGAAAGGGGCATGGCCTTCAGGAGAGAGAATCTCAATTTTAAAACACTAATAACTCTTTTATGTGTCATCAATGGGAAAAATCCTCTTGTCCTGCGCAGCGGAGGGGGACTCTGAGTTAGATAGCCAAAAATCACAGCAGTAAGTGGCAGCGTTTTTTCTAAAATTAATATACAGAACAGGAAGTGGTCAAGATCAGACTTTTAGTAATATAGATAGATATAGAGAGAGAGAGGGAGATAGAGAGATAGGAAGGAAATACGGCACATCTTGGTGCACAATACGTAACAGCATGCCATAACCTGAGAGACGGTGAATGACCAACATGCACATATGTACGCACACACTAATTGACATTAACTGACACTAAGAAATTAATATTGAATTGCTAAACTTGCTATTGTGTTGTACTGCTTACACCTGCAAGAACGTGTAGCAATCAATAAAGGGCTATAGGGCTATAGGGAGTTTATGTACAGGGACATATCTATCCATGCACTGTATACTTGTATTTATACTTATGCATTTTAAATATGTATGTCATGTTTTATACTTTGGCAATATAACAATTTATTTTTTATCATGCCAATAAAGTTTTTTAATTGAATTGAAATATATAGAGACAGATAGAGCTGGAGAGATATGGATATATTTATAGAGAGGGAGAGAGAGAGGGAGAGGGAGAGGGAGAGGGAGAGGGGGGGAGAGAGAGAGAGAACAGAAAGAGCGAAAGATAGAGGGAGAGAGAGAGAAAGGGGGAGAAAGAGAGAGAATGATAGGGGAAGGGAAGAGAGGGGGAGAGGGAGAGAGTGAGAGAGGAAAGGAGTGAGGGGAAAGAGAGAGAGAGAAAGAGGGGGAAGAGAGGGGGAGAGGGAGAGAGATTGTGAGGAGGGAGAGAACGAGAGAGAGGGTGGGGAGGGAGAGATGGAGAGAGAGAAGGGAATAGAGAGAGAGGGTGCGGAGAGAGAGAGAGGGAGAGAAGGGGACAGAGAGAGAGAGAGAGAGAGAGAGAGGGGGGTGGGGAGGGATGGAGAGAGAGATAACGGGATAGAGAGAGGGTGGGGAGGGAGAGATGGAGAGAGAATGGGATAGAGAGAGGGTGGGGATGGAGAGAAAGGGGATAGAGAGAGAGAAGGATAGAGAGAGAGAGAGAGAGGGTGGGGAGGGAGAGATGGAGAGAGAGGATAGAGAGAGGGAGGGTGGGGAGGGAGAGATGGAAAGAGAGAGAGGGTGGGGAGGGAGAGATGCAGAGGGAGAAGGGGATAGAGAGAGGGGGGAGAGGATGGGGAGGGAGAGATGGAGAGAGAGAATGCAAGAGAGAGAGAGAGAGAGAGAGAGAGGGTGGGGAGGGAGAGGAGAGAGAGAAGGGGATAGAGAGAGGGAAAGGGTGGGGAGGGAGATGGAGAGAGAGAAGGTGATAGAGAGAGAGAGAGGGTGGGGAGGGAAAGATGGAGAGAGAGAAGGGGAGAGAGAGAGAGAGAGGGTGGGGAGGGAAAGAGAGAGGGTGGGGAGAGAGGGAGAGGGAGAGGTTGCATGGAAGGTCACTAGTTCATAGGGCTCGACGTACGGAGCCGCTAATCCAACTGGAAGACATCCGTCACTTCCGGTATATGTTATTAATGTGAGAAACGCGTACTTTCCTACCTGTTCAAAGGCGCCAAAATGTTGAATTTTTGCGCTAAAAAAAATTGTGGGAGTCGGGGTAAGTGTGAGGGACATTTAACCAACTTTAGAATTCCAAACGTGAAGCCAAATGAAGGTAAAGAGATGCGAGAACTGAAGGGACTACAGCAGCTAAAGTGCTTGGTAAACATTGAAAATATTGGGAATTATCGCGTTTGCTCACTGCATTTCAACAAGTAAGGCATTATTTGTGTTTTTTCTTGATTCCTTTGGTATCAAAAAATTCTCAGAAGTGATAAATGTGGCTGTAAATTTTTCTTCGGATGCGTTTTCATTTTGTATGTGAAAACCCACGAGAACCATATAACAACTACAGCACGGAAACAGGCCATCTCGACCCTTCTAGTCCGTGCCGAACACATAATCTCCCCTAGTCCCATATACCTGCGCTCAGACCATAACCCTCCATTCCTTTCCCATCCATATAACTATCCAATTTATTTTTAAATGATAAAAACGAACCTGCCTCCACCACCTTCACTGGAAGCTCATTCCACACAGCTACCACTGTGGCGATTTAAAAAAAATTACAGCCAGATTTATCACTTCTGAAACTTTTTAGATGCCAAATGAATCAAGAAAAAACACAATATGTGCCTTACTTGATGAAATGCAGTGAGCAAACGGCCAATGTTCGCCAAGCACTCTGGCTGTTGTTGTCCCTTCAGCTCTCGCTTCTATCTACCGTCATTTCTCCTCACTTTTGGATTTTCCGAAGTATGCTAAATGTCTCACACGCTTATCCCGATTTCCATAATTATTTACAGCGCAGAAATGGACAATTTCAGCGGTGGGGTTTTAACGGGCCCGCTACGCTGGAAACAATGGTAAGTGCCTACCTGCAGTTCATCGCGTGTAATCCATTTGGAGTAGCGTAGCAACAGTACGGGTCATGGGTCGTGACCCCACTGCCGTGAAACCTCCCTGTAGATTGAAGCATTCTGAAACAAATATGAAACAATCTTACTTGGATGACATGAAATTAAAGCATATAATTAGTTAGTTACCCAACTGTAGCTAATTACATAATTCAATTACTACATCTAAACATCTATCCATTTAAGAAAAGATTTAACATTTTAAAATCTCTCTCCCTCACTCTCCCCTCTCTCCATCGTTCTCACTTTCTCTCCCTCTCTTTCTCTCTCTCTCTCCCTCTATCTCTCTCACTCTCCCCCTCTTCCCCCCTTCTTTCTCTCTCCCTCCCTCTCTCCCTCCATATCTCTCTTTTTCTCCTCCTCCCTTTCTCTCTCTCTCCCTCTCTCTCCCTCTATCTCTCTCTCTCTCTCCCCTCTCTCTCACCGTCCAGTGCGGGTCGGCTCCATCTTGGGGCCGCGACAGATGCGTCATTTCCGGGCTGAGGCCGCCCCGCTGAAAGATTATAGAGGGAGGGGGGAGAGAGGGGCATCAGCCCGGAAATGACGTTTTCAAGAAGGAACTGCAGATGCTGGAAGGTCCACAAAAGCAAAGATCCTATAGCGGAGCGCTCCGCTATAGGATCTTTGCACAAAAGGCTGGAGAAACGCAGCGGGAGCAGCGGGTGCAGCGGCATCTATGGAGCGAAGGGAATAGGCGACGTTTCCGGCCGAAACCCTTCTTCAGACTGAAGACGGAAATGACGTCGCGGACAGCCCTCGGCCCCGCCCCGTTGCCCCGCAGGCTGCGGCCCAAGATGGAGCAAACCCGCACTGGACGGTCAGAGAGAGGGAGAGAGAGAAATGGAGGGAGAGAGAGAGATAGAGGGAGCGAGAGAGAGAAAGAGATGGAGAGAGAGAGAGATGGAGGGAGAGAGAGAGAGAGAAAGATGGAGAGAGAGAGAGAGATATGCAGGGAGAGAGAGATAGAGGGAGCGAGAGAGAGAAAGAGATGGGGAGAGAGAGAGAGGAGGGAGGGAGAGAGAAAGAGAGATGGAGGGAGGGAGAGAGAGATGGTGGGAGAGAGAGAGGAACAACAGAGATAGAGGGAGGGAGAGAGAGAACGAGAGGGGGGGAGAGAGAGAGGGAGAGGGAAAGAGGGAGGGAGAGGGAAAGAGGGAGGGAGAGTGAAAGGGAGGGAGAGAGAGAGAGATGGAGGGAAAGAGGGAGAGAGAGGAGGAGAAAGAGAGATATGGAGGGAGAGAGAGATAGAGGGAGGGAGAGAGAGAAAGAGAGGGGGAGAGAGAGGAGGAGGGAGAGAGAAAGAGATGCAGGGAGGGAGAGAGAGATAGGGAGGGATAGAGGGAGGGAGGGAGAGATAGAAATAGAGGGAGGGAGAGATAGAAATAGAGGGAGGGAGAGAGAGAAATAGAGGGGGAGAGGGAGAGAGATGGAGTGAGAGAGAGGGAGAGAGAGAGAGAGAGTTGGAGGGAGAAAGGGAGATAGAGGGAGGGAGAGAGAGAGATGGAGGGAGTGATGGAGGGAGAGAGAGAGAGAGATAGGGGAGATAGAAAGAGAGAGAGAGATAAAGAGAGAAAGATAGAGGGAGAGAAAAAGAGGGAGAGGGGAGAGAGTGAGCGAGAGTGAGATAGAGGGCGAGAGAGAGAGGGAAACAAGAGAGAACAAGAGAGAGAGAGGGAGTGGGGAGAGAGGGGGGGAGAGAGGGAGAGAAAGAGAGGGAGAGAAAGAGAGGGGGAGAAAGAGAGAGAACGATAGGGGAGGGGGAGAAAAAGAGGGGGGAGAGGGTGAGAGAGGAAAGGAGTGAGGGGAAAGAGGGAGAGAGATTGTGAGGATGGAGAGAATGAGAGAGGGTGGGGAGGGAGAGATGGAGAGAGAGAAGGGAATAGAGAGAGGGTGGGGAGAGAGAGAGGGAGAGAAGGGGACAGAGAGAGAGAGAGAGGGGGGTGGGGAGGGATGGAGAGAGAGAACGGGATAGAGAGAGAGAGAGAGAGAGAGGGTGGGGAGGGAGAGATGGAGAGAGAGAAGGGGATAGAGAGAGAGAGAGGGTGGGGAGGGAGAGATGGAGAGAGAAGGGGATAGAGAGAGAGAGAGGGTGGGGAGGGAGAGATGGAGAGAGAGAGAAAGGGATAGAGAACGAGAGAGGGTGGGGAGGGAGAGATGGAGAGAGAGGATAGAGAGAGAGGGTGGGGAGGGAGAGATGGAAAGAGAGAGGATGGGGAGGGAGAGATGGAGAGAGAGAAGGGGATCGAGAGAGAGAGAGGGTGGGGAGGGAGAGAAGGGGATAGAGAGAGAGGGTAGGGAGGGAGAGATGGAGAGAGAGAAGGGGCTCAAGAGAGAGGGTGGGGAGGGAGAGATGAAGAGAGAGAAGGAGATAGAGAGAGAGAAGGTGGGGATGGAGAGAGAGAGGGTGGGGAGGGAGAGGAGAGGAGAGAGAGAAGGGGATAGAGAGAGAGGGAAAGGGTGGGGAGGGAGAGATGAAGAGAGAGAAGGGGATAGAGAGAGAGTGAGAGAGGGTGGGGAGGGAGAGGTGGAGAGAGGGAAGGGGATAGAGAGAGATGGTGGGGAGGGAAAGATGGAGAGAGAAGGGGGGAGAGAGAGAGGGTGGGGTGGGAGAGATGGAGAGAGAGAAGGGGATAGAGAGAGAGAGTGAGGGTGGGGAGGGAGAGATGGAGAGAGAGAAGGGGATAGGGAGAGATGGAGAGAGAGAAGGGGATAGAGAGAGAGGGTGGGGAGGGAGAGATAGAGAGGGAAAGAGGGTGGAGAGAGAGAGGGGGAGAGGGTGGGGAGAGAGAGAGGGGGAGAGGGTGGGGAGGGAGAGAGAGAGGGGGAGAGGGTGGGGAGAGAGATAATGGGATAGAGAGAGAAGGAAAGGGGGTGGGGAGGGAGAGAAGGGGAAAGAGAGAGAGAGATAGAGGGCGGGATGGGAGAGGGAGAGAGAGAAGGGAATAGTGGGAAAGACGGTGGGGAGGGAGAGATGGAGAGAGAAGGGGATCGAGGGGGAGGGAGGGGGTGGGGAGGGAGAGATGGAGAGAAGGGGATAGAGAGGGTGGGGAGGGAGAGATGGAGAGAGAGAAGGGGATCAAGAGAGAGAGGGTGGGGAGGGAGAGACAGAGAGAGAAGGGGAGAAAAGGAGAGGGAGAGAGAGGGGGTGGAAGGTAGAGGGAGAGAGAGAGACAGACAGAGAGAGAGAGATAGAGAGTGTGGGGAGGGAGGTAGGAGGGGTGGAGAGAGAGTGTGTGGGGAGGGAGAGAGATGGATTGAGTGAAGAGGGGTGGAGAGAGAGAGGGAGAGGGGCAGAGTGAGAGAGATAGAGGGGTGGAGAGAGAAGGGAGAGAGAGACAGAGAGGGGAAGAGTTGAGATGAGAAAATTTTGGAAGGGACAGAGAGATATCTGAGCGGTGGGGGGCTGAGAGGCGCAGGAATAAGGGGAGAGGGTCAGAGAGAGAGAGGATAGTCCGGGGGAGGGATGGAGGGGGTGAGAGGCTGGGGTTGGGAAAAGGGGTGAAGTGAGTAACGGGGGGAAGCAGGGAGCAAAGGGAGGGGGGAGGGATTCAAGGGGGAGTGGGTTTGGTGCCGAGAGGGATGAATGGGGGGCGGGCAGGGAACTGGGGGGTAGAGAGAGGGGTCAAGTGAGTCATGGAAGGGGGCAGGCAGCCTGGTGGGGAGGAGGGGGAGGGAGCAAAGGGGGGTAATGGGCAGGAGGTGGCAGAGATAAGGGGCTGGGAGCCACAGGGAGGAGGTCATATTGTTTGGGGGAGGGGAGGGTGTTGCAGTTTAGGAAGTCAAACCAGGGCAGGATCTTCACTGTGAATGGATGGGCGCGCTGGGGGAATAGACAATAGGTGCAGGAGTAGGCCATTCGGCCCTTTGAGCCAGCACCCCCATTCAATGTGATAGAAACATAGGTGCAGGAGTAGAGGCCATTCGGCCCTTCGAGCCTGCACCGCCATTCAATATGACCATGACTGATCATCCAACTCAGTATCCTGTACCTGCCTTCTCTCCATACCTCCTGATCCCTTTAGCCACAAGGGCCACATCTAACTCCATCTTAAATATAGCCAATGAACTAGCCTCAACTACCTTCTGTGGCAGAGAATTCCAAAGATTCACCACTCTCTGTGTGAAAAATGTTTTCCTCATCTCGGTCCTAAAAGATTTCCTCCTTATCCTTAAACTGTGACCCCTTGTTCTGGACTTGCCCAACATCGGGAACAATCTTCCTGTATGTAGCCTGATCATGGCTGATGATCCCGAATCAGTACCCCGTTCCTGCCTTCTCCCCACATCCCCTGACTGCTCTCTTTACGAGCCTTATCTAGCTCTCTCTTGAATGTATCCAGAAAACTGGCCTCCACCGCCCTCTGAGGCAGAGAATTCCACAGCCGCACAACTCTCCGTGAGAAAAAGTGTTTCCTCGTCTCCATTCGAAATGGCTTACCCCTTATTCTTAAACGTTGGCCCCTGGTTCTGGTCTCCCCCAACATCGTGAACATGTTTCCTGCCTCTAGCGTGTCCAATCCCTTAACAATCTTATATGTTTCAATAAGATCCCCTCTCATCTTTCTAAACTCCAGCGTACAAGCCCAGCCGCTCCATTCTCTCAGCATATGACAGTCCCGCCATCCCGGGAATGAACCTTGTAAACCTACGCTGCTCTCCCTCAAGAGCAAGAATGACCTTCCTCAAATTAGGGGACCAAAACAGCACACAGTATTCCAGGTGTGGTCTCACTAGGACTCTGTACAACTCTGAGCCTGGCGGAATGTGTGGAGCCGGAGCGCGGGTACGAGTGCGGGTACGAGTTGGGCTGAAGGGCCTCTTTCCAACGCGGTATCACTCTATGACAAAGTGCTGGAGTAACTCAGCGGGTCAGGCAGCATCTGTGGAGAGTAGGAATGGGTGGCATTTTGGGTCGACACCCTTCTTTGGTTTAGTTTAGTTTAGAGATGCAGCGCGGAAACAACAGGTCTTTCGGCCCACGGAGTCCGCGCCGACCAGCGATCACCCCGTACACTAGCACTATCCCACGCACGTTAGGGACAATTCAGCAATTTTGCGGAGGCCGATTAATCTACAACCCTGAACGTCTTTGAAATGTTGGAGGAAACCGGAACACCCGGAGTAAAAACCCACGCAGGTCAAAGGGAGAACGTACAAACTATGCACAGACAGCACCGGTAGTCAGGATCGAGCCCGGGTCTCTGGCGTTGTGGCAGCAACTGTACCGCTGCGCCAGTGTGCCGCGCAGAATTATATAACGGTTTCCTCCGCCATAAACACACTCAATATGTGCTAGTAATGTCCTGTTTGTCAGCTTGTTGACGCTCTGTGTTCCCCTCCTGCAGGGTTTAGGATCCACTGCTGTGGACGGAGAGATGGGGACGTGTGCGGCCATTGAGGGCAGACAGGGTGCCAGTGAGCCCCCATCTGCTCGATGTGCGGGCTGAGCTTCGAGGGGCTGAGCTTCGATGGAGGACCACATGACGGGGCACAACCAGGAGAAGCGTTATGAGTGCGACGTGTGTGGCAAGGCCTGCCAGAGCCCGAGCGAGCTGGAGACCCACCGGCTGTTGCACACGGGCGAGAAGCCCTATGGCTGCTCCACCTGCGGCAAGAGCTTTACCTTGTTGTCGGGGCTGCGGGGGCATCAGCGGGTGCACAGCAGTGAGCGGCTCACCTGCCCCGACTGCGGCAAAGGCTTCAAGTCGTCCACATACATGCTGGAGCACCGGCGAGTCCACACCAGCCAGCACCCCTTCACCTGCCCGCTCTGTGGCAAGGCCTTTGCCCGCTCCTCCAGCCTGCTGGCACACCGCCACGTGGATAGATAGGCGCTGTTAAGGTAAACACAAAATGCTGGAAGGAATGGGTAACGTTTCTGGTCAATACCCTCCTCAGTCTCGACCCGAAATGTCACCCAGTCCTTCTCTCCAGAGATGCTGTCTGTCCCGCTGAGTTACTCCAGCGTTTTGTGTCCTTTTTTGTAAACCAGCATCTGCAGTTCCTTGTTTTTAAACCATTCTGGTTAACCATCTCTGCACCTTCCCCAAAGCCTCCACATCAGTCCTGTAAAGGAGTGACCAGAACTGTATGCAATACTCCAAATGTTACCTGAACAATGTCCCTTAAAGCTGCACATATACATTCCTCTCTCCTTATCTCACATCCTTTTATCTCCTTATTTTCCCTCGCCTCTGTCATTTACTTCACTCATCTGCCGATCACCCCCTCATCTGTTAACATGGTGTCAGTCTGAAGAAAGGTCCCGACCCGAAATGTCCATGTTCTCCACAGATGCTGCCTGACCCGCTGAGTTTCTCCAGCACTCTGTGAAATCTTTGTATCTGGACTAGTATCTAGACTTGGCGTGCATTGCACCCTACACTTGCGCTCGGTCTGCCAAGGCCTGTTGGATCTCCCGTTTGGCAACTACTTTAACTCCACTTCCCACTCATCTTTCTGTCCTGGGCCTCCTCCATTGCCAGAGTGAGGTGACACACAAATTGGAGGAACAGCACCTCATAGCTTACAGCCCAATGACATGAACACAGAATTCTCCACTTTGAGGAGACTCTCCACTCCTCCAAATAAAATCCTTGAGTCTGTCCCGATCCCAACTCTTTTTTCCAGCTTCCAGCTTCCCCCCCCCGGCTCCAGTAGTCCGTAGAAAGGTCCAGACCCGACATGTCGCCTGGCCATTCCCCTCCAAAGTGCCGGTAGAACTCAGCAGGTCAGCCATCCGTGGTGGGGAACGGATGGAGAAGTGTTCCTAATATAAGCCCTCCTTGGCCCTGTCGAGGAGCAGGCAGTCAACAGTACCAGCATCTTGGATGGGATGGGACTGGAACCTGTGCCTTCCCTCATAATGGGAACCATTGTGGGGGGATGTTTTTATGTTTAAATGTCTTTATTACTGTTATGTCTGTATTCTTTCTTTATGTGCTGCATGGCAAGAAGCATTTCACTACACCTAGGTGTATGTGACAATAAAATAACCATTGAACCATTGATATCTTCTCATTCATACTGTACCCAAGTGAAAATGCAAAAGTGAGCCAAGCTGCACACAGCCGACGGCTCACAGTACCAGCTGGCTGCCACTGGCCCAAACACTTAAAAGCATTTTTAAGTGTGTTTTTTTAAAGAAAGTCTTGATGCATTTGTGCCTTGCCTAACAAATAAAGCACGTTTTTTCCTGACCTTTCTGTGTTCTTGGGAATTCTTCAGAATTCATGTTGGGTTATCAATAATGAAAAAAAAAATGCCAACCTTCTCAGGAAATGATGATGATGGCGGGACTGACATATGTTGCAAGAATGGGTCGACTGGGTTTGTATTCATTGGAATTCAGAAGGATGTGCGGGAATCTTATAGAATCTTATAACATTAGTGAGGGATTGGACAGGGCAGATGCAGGAAACATGTTCCCCATGTTGGGGAGTCCAGAATTGTTACGGTTCATTTCTTAAAACAGTAAACTCACAATAAGTTAGATCAACCAACACAAGCTTTACTGATCATTTAGCCGGCGAGAGTGCCAGGGGATACAAAGTCAAGTATGCAACACATACTTAACCCTCCTGGGCCATCACCCTAATGGACAAAGACATACAGCATCTTTTTAAAGTATTTTGGAAACGTAGTCACATGTTTATACAGAGTTGGAGCAATGACGTCTAACACATCAATCACAGAGTATACCCATTCAAAGCATTTTTGTCACTAACACAATACTTCTCATGCTATGGTTATATCGATCACAAACTTTAGTTACAAACCCACAAACAACAGGAACTTAGTCAAAAGTCTCATCTGCAGTACCTTCTTAAACAATGTAAGGATCTGTATCAATTACCCACAGAAGTTCCTATTTACAGAGACCCAACTCCAAAGGAAATGCATCCTCTCTCAAGGCTTCCGTTGACAGAAGCCAGCACCTTCTCAGGAAACACATCCTCCCCCACCATTGTCAATATCTTTTGCTTGGGCACAACAGGAAGCAGCTTGGATGCAGTTTGAATGCTGGCCTCCAATTTCCTGATCACCCAGCTCATCTACAGCACAGAATTACAAAGCTTCAGAGCCCAAAACCAAAAGAAGTCAAATTAATCTTTACTTAATAAAATACCCGACGTTATAATTAATATTATATAACTAGGATATTATCAGAACCAGGTGCCACAGTTTAAGAATAAGGGGTAGGACATTTAGGACTGAGATGAGGAAAAACGTTTTCACCCAGAGAGTTATGATTCTGTGGAATTCCCTGCCACAGAAGGCAGTGGAGACCAATTCACTGGATGTTTTCAACACAGAGTTAGTTCAGTTCACATTCACATTCACATGCACCAATTGAGGTACAGTGATATTTCAGTTCCCATACAGCCATACTAAGTAAAAAGCAACCAGACACACAGTCACATAAAATAAAAATGTAACAGAAACAACCACCACAGCGGTATCCACATTCCTCACTGTGCTGGAAGGTAATAAAGTTCAATCATCTTCCTCGTTTGTTCACCCGTGGTCGGGGCTGTTGAACCCTCCGCAGTCGCCGCTGCCGACGGTCCGTTGTCCGAAGCTCTCGCGTTGGGATGATGGAAACTCCGGCGTCGGGAAGGATTGGAACATTCCGCAGCATGGAGCTCCCGAGTCGGCCTCTTACCGGAGAGCGCGGGCTTCATGGTGTTAAAGTCCACAGGCCCCGAGGTTGGAGCTCCTCACGGGCGATACTCGGCAAAGGAGAAAAATCGCATCTCCGTCGAGATAAGTGACTGAAAAAAGGTTTCCCCCAATCCCTCCCCCCCCCCCCCCCCCCAATGTAAAAAAAACCTTGAAACACTAAAACATACTTTTAAAACATGCTTAAAATAGGGAAGCGGTGACTCCGGATTAATCCTGACACCTTTCACCAGCGAGAAAAAGACCGAGGAATGACGAAGAGATGGCCCACGAGGGAGAGGGGGGATGTCCATTTAATTTGGAGAATTCAATGTTCATGTCATTGGGCTGTGAGCTATGAGGTGCTGTCCCTCCAGTTTGCGTGTCACCTCACTCTGGCAATGGAGGAGGCCCAGGAAAGGAAGACCAGTGTGGAAATGGGAAGGGGAGTTAAAATGGTTGGCAACCGGGAGATCCAGCAGGCCTTGGCGGACCGAGCGCAAGTGTAGGGTGAAATGCACGCCTAGTCTAGATACAAGGAACAGCAGATGCTGGTTTACAAAAAGAGACACAATCTCCTGGAGTAACTTGCACCTCTGGAGAGCATGGACAGGCAACATTCTAGGTCAGGACCCTTCTTCACACTGCTTGGTGTGGGGGGTGGAGAAAGTTGGAAAGGAGAGGTTGGAGTGGTCGCCTTATATTCCATTCCCTCTACAGATGCAGCCTGACCCACTGAGTTCCTCCACCGCTTTAGAAACTTACAAAATTCTTAAGGGGTTAGAAACATAGAAAATAGGTGCAGGAGTAGGTCATTCGGCCCTTCGAGCCAGCACCGCCATTCAATATGATCATGGCTAATCATCCAACTCAGTATCCTGTACCTGCCTTCTCTCCATACCCCCTGATCCCATTAGCCACAAGGGCCACATCTAACTCCTTCTTAAATATAGCCATGAACTGGCTGGATGCAGGCTAGAACAGGCTAGATGCAGGAAGATTATTCCCGATGTTGGGGAAGTCCAGAACAAGGGGTCACAGTTTAAGGATAATAATATACAATACAATACGGTTTATTTGTCACATTGCACATAAGTGCAAGTGAAATGAATATGTCAGCTGCGGGATAAGGGGAAATCTTTTAGGACCGAGATGAGGAAAACATTTTTCACATCTCTGAAATTCTCTGCCACAGAAGGTAGTTGAGACCAGTTCATTGGCTATATTTAAGAGGGGAGTTAGATGTGGCCCTTGTGGCTAAAGGGATCAGGGGGTGTGGAGAGAAGGCAGGTACAGGATACTGAGTTGGATGATCAGCCATGATCATATTGAATGGCGGTGCAGGCTCGAAGGGCCGAATGGCCTACTCCTGCACGTATTGTCTATGTTTCTATGAATGGACAGACGACGTTTTGAGTCAGGACCCTTCTTCAGACTGATTGGAGAGGGTGGGGGGAGGAAGCTGGAAAAGAGAGATGGGGGCTGGACAAAGCCTGGCAAGTCATAGGTGGATACAAAATGCTGGAGTAACTCAGCGGGACAGGCAGCATCTCTAGAGAGAAGGAATGGGTGATGTTTCAGGTTAAGACCCTTCTTCAGAAGTGATAGGTGGATATGGGTGAGGGAGACACAAGAAACTGCAGAAGCTGCCGGAGGAGGTAGTTGAGGCTGGGACTATCCCAACGTTTAAGAAACAGTTATAGTGAGGTACATAGATAGGCCAAGCTTGGAGGGATATGGACCAAATGCAGGCAGGTGGGACTAGTGCAGCCGGGACATGTTGGTCGGAGTGGGCAAGTTGGGCCGAAAGTCCTGTTTCCACACTGTATCACTCTATGTTTATAACACAAAGTGCTGGAGTAACTCAGCAGGTCAGGCAGCATTTGTGGAGAACATGGATCGGTGACATTTCGGGTCGGGACCCTTCTTCAGACTGACACTATGTTAACAGCTGAGGGGTTGATCGGCAGTTGAGTGAAGTAAGTGACAGAGGCGAGGGAAAATAATGAGATAAAAGGATGTGAGATAAGGAGAGAGGAATGTATATGTGCAGCTTTAAGGGACATTGGTCAGGTAGCATTTGGAATATTGCATACAGTTCTGGTCACTCCAATACAGGGCTGATGTGGAGGCTTTGGGGAAGGTGCAGAGATGGTTAACCAGAATGGTTTAAAAACAAGGAACTGCAGATGCTGGTTTACAAAAAAACACACAAAATGCTGGAGTAACTCAGAGGGACAGGCAGCATCTCTGCAGAGAAGGACTGGATGACATTTCGGGTCGAGACTGAGGAGGGTCTCGACCAGAAACGTTACCCATTCTTTCCAGCATTTTGTGTTCACCTAAACAGCGCCTATCCACGTGGCGGTGTGCCCAGCAGGCTGGAGGAGCGGGCAAAGGCCTTGCCACAGAGCGGGTAGGGGAAGGGGCGCTGGCCGGTGTGGACTCGCACCGGCTCCAGCAGGTGGTCAAGGTGTGTGATGCCCTTTCCACAGGACGGGCAGGGGAAGGGACGCTCACTGCTGTGGGTACGCCGGTGCTGCCACAGGCTGGACATGCGGGTGAAACTCTTGCCACACTCAGCGCACACAAAGGGTCTCTCTCCGCTGTTGCTCACGCCACCCCCATGCTCTCGTCCCGCAGTGGGAGCAGCTGCTCGCCGGCGTGGGCCCGCCGGTGCTGCCGCAACCCCCGCGAGCTGTCAAACGACTCACCACAGTACGGGCAGTCGTAGGGCGGGCCACTAGTTTGCACGTGCTGGTGAGACAGGGCGTGGGAGGCCATTGCAAAGCGCTCTCCACACGCCGGGCTGGGGGCGGGACTGTCGCCGGCGTGCACCCGCTGGTGGGACAGCAGTTTGGAGGAGCAGGTGAAGCCCTTGCCACACTGGGCGCAGGTGTAGGGGCGCTTGCCGGTGTGGGTGCGTTGGTGGTCCAGAAGGTTGTTGGAAAGGGTGAAGCTCTTGCCGCACTGGGCACAGGTGTAGGGACGCTCGCCGGTGTGGGTGCGTTGGTGGTCCAGAAGGTTGTTGGAAAGGGTGAAGCTCTTGCCGCACTGGGCACAGGTGTAGGGGCGCTCGCCGGTGTGGGTGCGCTGGTGCTTCAGCAGGGTGCTGGACTTGGTGAAGCACTTGCCGCAGTCGCTGCAGGTGTAGGCCCGCTCCCCGGTGTGCAGGCGCCTGTGCACCTTCAGGTCCTTGGGCGACTTGAAGCCTTTGCCGCAGTAGGAGCAGGTGAAGGGCCGCTCACTGCTGTGCACGTGCTGGTGCTCCCACAGCCCCGAAAACCGGGTAAAGCTCTTGCCACATGTGGAGCAGCCATAGGGCCTCTCGCCCGTGTGAATCCGTCGGTGGTCCTCCAGGCCATTGCCCGTCTTGAAACTCTTTTTGCACTCCGAGCAGACGAAGGGCCGTACTCCCATGTTTCGCTTCTCCTCGTTGTGCCCCGTCATGTGGTCCTCCATCGAAGCTCAGCCCCTCGAAGCTCAGCCCGCACTTCGTGCAGATGTGGGGCTCACCGGCACCCTGGCTGCCCTCAATGGCCGCTCACGTCCCTGTCTCTCCGTCCACATCAACGGCTCCTAAACCCTGCAGGAGGGGAACACAGAGGGTCAACAAGCTGGCAAACAGGACATTACTAGCACATATTGAGTATGTTTACGATGGAGGAAACCGTTATATAATTCTGCGCGGCACACTGGCGCACCGGTACAGTTGCTGCATCACCGCCAGAGACCCGGGGTCGATCCTGACTACGGGTGCTGTCTGTGCGGAGGTTGTACGTTCTCCCCTTGCCCTGCGTGAATTTTTACTCCGGGTGTTCCGGATTCCTCCAACATTTCAAAGACGTTAAGGGTTGTCGATTAATCGGCCTCCGCAAAATAGCTAAATTGTCCCTAATGTGCATGGGATAGTGCTAGTGTACGGGGTGATCGCTGGTCAGCGCGGACTCCGCGGGCCGAAAAACCTGTTGTTTCCGCGCTGCATCTCTAAACTAAACTAAACCAAAGAAGGGTGTCGACCCAAAATGCCACCCATTCCTTCTCTCCACAGATGCTCCCTGACCCACTGAGTTACTCCAGCACTTTGTCATAAGAGTCATAGAGTGATACAGCGTGGAAAGAGGTCCTTCGGCCCAACTCGTATCTGCACTCCTAGATCCCTCGGCTCCACACATTCCCCCAGCACCCGGCCATTCACAGTGAAGATCCTGCCCTGGTTTGACTTCCTAAACTGCAACATGCTCCCCACCCCCAAACAATGTGACCTCCTCCCTGTGGCTCCCTGCCCCTTACCCCTGCCGCCTACTGCTCCTTACTTTGCTCCCTCCCCCCTCCTCCCCACCCCCAAACAATGTGAACCCCCACCAGGCTCCCTACCCCTTGACTGACTTGACCCCTCTCTCCCCCCCCGTTCCCTGCCCCCCCCAATCATCCCCCTCGGCAACAAACCCACTTCCCCTTGAATCCCTCCCCCCTCCCTTTGCTCCCTGCTTCCCCCCGCTACTCACTTCACCCTTTTTCCAATCCCCAGACTCTCGCCCCCTCCCTCCCTCCCAACTCTCTCCTGTCTCTGACTCTCCCCTTATTCCTGCCCCTCTCAGCAGTATCACTCATCTCTCTCTCATCCCTCCTGACTCTTTCACGCTGCACCCCTCCCCACTCCCTCTCTCTCTCTCTGACCATCTCCCCTTATTAGAAACATAGAAAATAGGTGCAGGAGGCCATTCGGCCCTTTGAGCCAGCACCGCCATTCATTGTGATCATGGCTGAGCGTCCCCTATCAATAACCCGTGCCTGCCTTCTCCCCATATCCCTTGACTCCACTAGCCCCTAGAGCTCTATCTAACTCTCTCTTCATTCCCTCCAGTGATTTGGCCTCCACTGCCCTCTGTGGCAGGGAATTCCACAAATTCACAACTCTCTGGGTGAAAACGTTTTTTCTCACCTCAGTCTTAAATGACCTCCCCTTTATTCTAAGACTGTGTGGCCCCTGGTTCTGGACTCGCCGAACATTGGGAACATTTTTCCTGCATCTAGCTTGTCCAGTCGTTTTGTAATTTTATATGTTTCTATAAGATAGCCCCTCATCCTACTAAACTCCAGTGAATACAAGCCTAGTCTTTTCAATCTTTCCTCATATGACATGGAAAGACATTCTTGCCATAGAGGGAGTACAGAGAAGGTTCACCAGACTGATTCCTGGGATGGCAGGACTTTCATATGAAGAAAGACTGGATACACTCGGCTTGTACATGCTAGAATTTAGAAGATTGAGGGGGGGTCTTATAGAAACTTACAAAATTCTTAAGGGGTTGGACAGGCTAGATGCAGGAAGATTATTCCCGATGTTGGGGAAGTCCAGAACTAAGGGTCACAGTTTAAGGATAAGAGGGAAGTATTTTAGGACCGAGATGAGAAAATAATTTTTTACACAGAGAGTGATGAATCTCTGGAATTCTCTGCCACAGAAGGGAGTTGAGGCCAGTCCATTGGCTATATTTAAGAGGGAGTTCGATGTGGCCTTTGTGGCTAAAGGGATCAGGGGGTATGGAGAAAAGGCAGGGATGGGATACTGAGTTGGATGATGAGCCATGATCATATCGAATGGCGGTGCAGGCTCGAAGCCTACTCCTGCACCTATTTGATGTTTCTATGTTTCTATGACAGTTCCGCCATCCCAGGGATCAATCTCGTGAACCTACACTGCCTCAATCACAAGGATGTCCTTCCTCAAATTAGGAGACCAAAACTGTACACTATACTACAGTTGTGGTCTCACCAGAGCCCTATACAACTGCAGAAGAACCTCTTTACTCCTATACTGAAATCCTCTTGTTATGAAGGCCAACATTCCATTAGCTTTCTTCACTGCCTGCTGTACCTGCACGCCAACTTTCAGTGACCGGTGTACAAGGACACCCAGGTCTCGCTGCACCTCCCCCTTACCTAACCTAACCCCATTGAGATAATAATCTGCCCCCTTGTTTTTGCCGCCAAAGTGGATAACGTCACATTTATCTACATTAAACTGCATCTGCCACGCATCTGCCCACTCACTCAACCTGTCCAGGTCACCCTTTTATTGTCCAATGTCCCGGATGGGACAATTAAATTCTTACTTGGTGCAACACAACACAACATGTGAACATGTAAATATAGGGAGGTTCTACTGCAGTTGTACAGGGTCTTGGTGAGACCACACCTGGAGTATTGCGTACAGTTTTGGTCTCCTAATCTGAGGAAAGACATTCTTGCCATAGAGGGAGTACAGAGAAGGTTCACCAGACTGATTCCTGGGATGGCAGGACTTTCATATGAAGAAAGACTGGATAGACTCGGCTTGTACTCGCTAGAATTTAGAAGATTGAGGGGGGTTCTTATAGAAATTTACAAAATTCTTAAGGGGTTGGACAGGCTAGATGCAGGAAGATTGTTCCCGATGTTGGGGAAGTCCAGAACAAGGGGTCACAGTTTAAGGATAAGGGGGAAATCTTTTAGGACCGAGATGAGAAAAACTTTTTTTTTCACACACAGAGAGTGGTGAATCTGTGGAATTCTCTGCCATAGAAGGTAGTTGAGGCCAGTTCATTGGCTATATTTAAGAGGGAGTTAGATGTGGCCCTTGTGGCTAAAGGGATCAGGGGGTATGGAGAGAAGGCAGGTACAGGATACCGAGTTGGATGATCAGCCATGATCATATTGAATGGCGGTGCAGGCTCGAACGGTCGAATGGCCTACTCCTGCACCTATTTTCTATGTTTCTCTGTCTCCCTCTCTCCCCTCTCTCTTTCTGCCTCTCTCTCTCTAATCTCTCCCCTCTCCCCCTCTCTCTCCCTCTGTCACTCTCTGCCTCTCTCCGACCCTTTCTCTCTCTCTCTCTCGCCTTCTCTGTCTCTGTGTGTGTCTCTCTCTCTACCCTTATCTCTCCCCTTATCTTTCTCCCTCCGTCCCTCTCCCTCTCTCTCCCCCCTTTGCTCCCTGTCTCTCTCTCCGTTTGTGTCTCTCTCCCCTCTCCCTTTCTCTGCCTCTCTATCTCTCACTGCCCCCCTCTCCCTCTCCCCTTCGCTCTGTCTCTTTGTGTGTCTCTCTCCCCTTATCTCATTCTCTCCCTCTCTGCCTCTCACTCCCTCCCTCCCTCTCTCTATCTCCATGTGTGTGTCTCTCTCTCTGTGTCTCTCTCTCTTTATGTGCCTCTCTTTGTCTCTGTCCTTCCCTTTCTCGCGTCTTTTGTTTCTCTCTCTCTATCTCTTTCTCTTTGTCTCTCTCCCTCTCTCTCCCTCTCTTTTTCTGTCTCCCTCTGTCTGTCTGTCTCTCTCTCTACCTCTCTCTCGCTCTGTCCCTCTCCCTCTCTCTTCCCTTTGCTGCCTGTCTCTCTCCCTCTGTTTGTGTGTGTGTCTCTCTATCTCTCCCCTCTCTCTCTGCCTTCCTCTCCCTCTGCCTCCCTCTCCTTCTCTCTCTCTCCCCTTCGCACTCTGTCTCTGTGTGTCTGTGTCTCTCTCCCCTTATCTCCCTCCCTTCCTCCCTCTCTCCCTTTCGCTCTCTGCCTCTCTCTCCCTGTCAGTGTGTGTATGTCTCTCTCCCCTTATCTCTCTCTCTGCCTCTCTCTCCCTCCCTGTGTGTGTGTGTGTGTGTGTGTGTGTCTCTCTCTCTCTGTGTCTCTGTCTCTCTCTCTCTATCCCTCTCGCTTTTCTGTCTCCCTCTCTGTCACCTTCTCTCTCTGTCTGTTTGTGTGTCTGTGTGTGTGTCTCCCATTATCTCTCTCTCTGCCTCCCCCTCTCTGCCTGTGTCTCTCTCTCCCTCTCTGCCTCCCTCCCTCTCTCTCTCCCTCTCTCTCTCCCCCTCTCTCTGTCTCTCTCTCCCTCTGTATGTGTGTGTGTCTCTCTCTCTCCCCTTATCTCTCTCTCTCTGCCTCTCTCTCCCTCCCTCTGTCTGCATGTGTGTGTCTCTCTCTCTCTGTCTCTGTCTCTCTCTCTCTCTATCCCTCTCTCTGTCTCTCCCTCTCTGTCACCTTCTCCCTGTCTCTTTGTGTGTCTGTGTGTGTGTATGTCTCCTCTTCCCTTTGCTCCCTGTCTCTCTCCCTGTTTGTGTGTGTGTCTCTCTATCTCTCCCCTCTCTCTCTGCCTCCCTCTCCCTCTCTCTCTGCCTAAGGCAGGCAACGCCATTGTAGTGGGAGACTCCATTGTGAGAGGTACGGACAGGGGTTTCTGCGGCAATCGACGGGATGCGAGGATGGTGTGCTGCCTTCCTGGGGCCAGGATCCAGGATGTCACGGACTGAGTGCAGAAAATTCTCAAGGGCGAAGGTGAACATCCGGAAGTTGTAGTGCATGTCGGCACAAACGATGTCGGAAAGAAAGGGATGAATATTCTGCAGCGTGACTTTAGAGAGCTCGGAAAAATGCTGAAAAGCAGGACCTCCAGGGTTGTTATCTCCGGTTTGCTTCCAGTTCCTCGTGCTGGCGAGAGCAGGAACAGGGAGATACGGGACCTGAACGTGTGGCTGAGGAACTGGTGCACGGGGCAGGGATTTAGATTCGTAGATCACTGGGATCTGTTTTGGGGTAAGGGGGAACTGTACAAAAGGGACGGATTGCATCTTAATAGGTGTGGGACCAGCATTCTGGCAGGCAGGTTTGCCACTGCTACACGGGTGCTTTTAAACTGAATAAGGGTGTCGAATGGGATAGTGGAGGATGGAGTTAAAGGGAAAGGGTTTCTTAAATGTGTGAGCGTAGAGACAGAGGGGTGTAAAATGAGGGTAGAAGCAATAGGTAGCAAGGTGAAAAGTAAAAGTGGCAGGCCGGCAAATCCAGGGCAAAAATCAAAAAGGACCACTTTTCAGCATAATAGTATAAGGGGTAAGAGTGTTGTAAAAACAAGCCTGAAGGCTTTGTGTCTCAATGCAAGGAGCATTCGTAATAAGGTGGATAGAAACATAGAAACATAGAAATTAGGTGCAGGAGTTGGCCATTCGGCCCTTCGAGCCTGATATTCAATAAGATCATGGCTGATCATCCAACTCAGTATCCCGTACCTGCCTTCTCTCCATACCCTCTGATCCCCTTAGCCACAAGGGCCACATCTAACTCCCTCTTAAATATAGCCAATGAACTGGCCTCGACTACCCTCTGTGGCAGAGAGTTCCAGAATTCACCACTCTCTGTGTGAAAAAAGTTCTTCTCATCTCGGTTTTAAAGGATTTCCCCCTTATCCTTAAGCTGTGACCACTTGTCCTGGACTTCCCCAACATCGGGAGCAATCTTCCTGCATCTAGCCTGTCCAACCCATTAAGAATTTTGTAAGTTTCTATAAGATCCCCTCTCAATCTCCTAAATTCTAGAGAGTATAAACCAAGTCTATCCAGTCTTTCATAAGACAGTCCTGACATCCCAGGAATCAGTCTGGTGAACCTTCTCTGCACTCCCTCTATGGCAATAATGTCCTTCCTCAGATTTGGAGACCAAAACTGTACGCAATACTCCAGGTGTGGTCTCACCAAGACCCTGTACAACTGCAGTAGAACCTCCCTGCTCCTATACTCAAATCCTTTTGTTATGAAAGCTAACATACCATTCGCTTTCTTCACTGCCTGCTGCACCTGCATGCCTACTTTCAATGACTGGTGTACCATGACACCCAGGTCTCGCTGCATCTCCCCTTTTCCTAGTCGGCCACCATTTAGATAATAGTCTGCTTTCCTGTTTTTGCCACCAAAATGGATAACCTCACATTTATCCACATTATACTGCATCTGCCAAACATTTGACCACTCACCCAGCCTATCCAAGTCACCTTGCAGTCTCCTAGCATCCTCCTCACAGCTAACACTGCCCCCCAGCTTAGTGTCATCTGCAAACTTGGAGATATTGCCTTCAATTCCCTCATCCAGATCATCCCTCCCCATCGCCCGGTGGGGAATCGCCTCAGCGCAGAGGGAGAAGAGGAGGGAAGAGACAGTAACCCTAAGATTTTTGCCTCCACGACAGTGAGGAGGTGCTTGGAGGACTCACTGTGGTGGATGTTAATTTGTGTTTATTGTTGTTTATTATTGTATGATTGTATGTATGACTGCAGGCACGAAATTTCGTTCAGACCGTAAGGTCTGAATGACAATAATAGTATTCAATTCAATAATATATATTGTAAATAGCTGGGGTCCCAGCACTGAGCCTTGCGGTACCCCACTAGTCACTGCCTGCCATTGTGAAAAGGACCCGTTTACTCCTACTCTTTGCTTCCTGTTTGCCAGCCAGTTCTCTATCCACATCAATACTGAACCCCCAATGCCGTGTGCTTTAAGTTTGTATACTAATCTCTTATGTGGGACCTTGTCGAAAGCCTTCTGGAAGTCCAGATACACCACATCCACATCCACTGGTTCTCCCCTAGGGAGAGGTCAGGGTGCGACTCCAAATAGTAGACGGTTGGTTGCACACAACAAGTGCAAGGTATTGATTCTTCTGCAAGCTGTCTGAGCAGCCGAGAAACCCTAGACTGATGAGTCTTTCCTTGATCAGAAAGAACCCGTCTGAATGCAATTAACAAGATGGGCGGCCAGGAGATGTGCCAATACTGTGAGATGTGGGAATTTGTCGATACCATTGATGTAGATGATCCCTACAGCTGCAGTAAGTGTTTGAGGCTAGCGGAACTCGAGCTCCGCATTGATGAGCTGGAGACCCAACTTCATACGTTGCGGAACATCAGGGAGGGGGAGTATTACCTGGATGTTTTGTGCCAGGGGATGGTCACACCGACCAGTTTAACTAATTCAGTAGTTAGTGAGCAAGGAATGGAAGGTGTGGCCATAAGCGAGGCAGGTAGGGGGAACCAGGAGGAGATGCGGCAGGAGCCACAGCCCTTGTCCCTGACGAGCATGACCGAGGCTCTTACTCAATGTGAGGACGGGATCAGGGGCTGTGGGAGGGATGAGCAACCTGGCTGCAGCACCGTGGATCAGGGGGTCATTCAAGAGGGGGGAGTTAGAAGAAATGCCGTTGTGATAGGGGATAGTATTATTCGGGGGGTAGATAAGGTTCTCTGCGGCCAGCAGAACATGTCCCGAAGGCTGTGTTGCCTACCCGGTGCTAGGGTTAAGGATATCTCTGCGGTGCTGGAGAGAAATTTGCAGAGGGAGGGGGAGGATCCAGTGGTCGTGGTCCATGTGGGGACCAATGACATAGGAAGGACGAGGAAGGAGGATCTGCTGAAGGAGTTTGAGCAGTTAGGGAATAAATTAAAAAGCAGAACCTCGAGGGTACTAATTTCCGGATTGCTACCTGAGCCACGGGCCAAATCGGCGAGGGTACGTAAAATTAAAAAGCTGAATGCGTGGCTCAAAGACTGGTGTGGGAAAAATGGGTTTGGTTTCTTGGGCCACTGGCACCAGTACTGGGACAGGGGGGATCTGTTCTGTAAGGACGGACTTCACCTGAACGGTGCTGGGACTGGGGTCCTGGCAAATCATATAACTAGGGCAGTAGAGAGGTCTTTAAACTAAGTAGCGGGGGGGAGGTATCAAGGGGGGTAATAACGGCAGGGGTAGAGGAAATAGAGCAGGGTATCAGTGGGGAAGCGGAAAATCAAAATGTGACAGGAGGATCCAGAATGTGTGAAGATAAAGCTCTAGATGTAAAAGGGGCAAAAACGGAAAGGAAGGGTAGTAAAAATCATCTGAAAGTGCTTTATCTAAATGCACGGAGTATTCGAAATAAGATAAATGAATTAACGGTGCAATTAAGTATATATAGTTATGATATCGTGGCCATTACGGAGACATGGCTGCAAGGGGATCAGGACTGGGAGTTAAATATAGAGGGGTACTCGACAATTAGAAAAGATAGACAGGAAAGAAAGGGAGGAGGGGTGGCCCTTTTAATAAGGGAGGGAATAACGGCAATAGAGAGGAAGGATATTGCGTTGAAGGATCAGGATAGTGAAACAGCTTGGGTACAGATAGAGAATAACAAGGGGAAAAAAACACTAGTGGGTGTAATTTATAGACCTCCAAATAGCTGTGACGCTGTTAGTCAGAACATAAATCTGCAAATAGTTGACGCATGTAAAAAGGGAACTGCTGTAATCATGGGGGACTTCAATTTTCATATTAATTGGGCAAACCAAACTGGGCAGGGTAGACTAGAGGAAGAGTTTATAGAATGTACTAGAGACGGGTTCCTAGAACAGTATGTCGCAGAACCGACAAGGGGGGAGGCAATCTTGGATCTGGTCCTGTGTAATGAAGCAGGATTAATTAAAAATGTCATAGTTAGGGACCCGTTGGGAACAAGTGACCACAATATGGTCGAATTCCATATTCAAATAGAAGGGGAGCAGGTTGAAACTCAGGCTAGGGTGCTTAGTCTAAATAAGGGGGATTATGAAGGTATGAGGACTGAGCTGATCAAAGTTGATTGGGATAGCAGACTCAAGAATAAGACGGTACATGAGCAGTGGTGTACGTTTAAGGATCTACTGTATAACCTTCAAGAAAAATTTATTCCTATGAAGAAAAAAAAGGGGTAAGGGTAAGAACAGTCAGCCATGGCTCAGTAAAACTATAAAGGATAGTATTCGGCTGAAGGCGAGGGCATATAAGGTAGCCAGAGATAGTGGGAGGGCAGAGGATTGGGAAGCATTTAAAGGTCAGCTAAAAATAACTAAGAGATTAATTAAGACGGGGAAAATAGACTATGAAAGGAATTTAGCGAATAACATAAAAACTAATAGTAAGAGTTTTTATAGCTATATAAAAAGAAAAAGGGTGGCTAAGGTGAACGTTGGTCCATTGGAGGGTGAGACTGGAGAGTTGTTGGTGGGGAACATGGAAATGGCAAAGGCATTAAACGAGTATTTTGTATCAGTCTTCACCATAGAAGACACAAAAAATATTCCAACGCTGGATAAACAGGGGGCGGTAGGAATGGAGGAGCTAAATACTATTAAGATCACCAAGGAGGTGGTATTAGGGAAATTAATGAGACTGAAGGAGGATAAATCCCCTGGGCCTGATGGATTACATCCAAGGGTCTTGAGGGAGATAGCGGTGGGGATTGTGGATGCATTGGTGATAATTTTCCAAAACTCCCTGGAGGCAGGAACGGTCCCAGTGGATTGGAAAATGGCCAATGTAACACCTATATTTAAAAAAGGAAGTAAACAGAAGGCGGGTAACTATAGACCGGTTAGTCTAACATCGGTGGTGGGTAAAATGTTAGAGACAATTATTAAAGAAACACTAACGGGGCACTTGGATAAACATGACTTCATCGGACAGAACCAGCATGGTTTTGTGAAGGGGAAGTCCTGTTTAACGAATCTGCTCGAATTCTTTGAGGAAGTAACAACCCGGGTGGATAAAGGGGAACCGGTGGATGTGGTATACTTGGACTTCCAAAAGGCTTTTGACAAGGTGCCACATAAGAGACTATTGCTAAAAATAAAAAATTATGGGATTGGGGGTAATATATTAGCATGGGTAGAGGATTGGCTAACAAATAGGAAGCAGAGAGTGGGGATAAATGGTTCATACTCGGGATGGCAACCGGTAACTAGCGGGGTTCCGCAAGGGTCGGTGCTGGGACCCCAGTTGTTCACAATTTATATAAATGATTTGGAGGAGGGAACCAAGTGTAATATATCAAAATTTGCGGACGATACAAAAATGGGAGGAAAAGTAGGGGATGAGGAGGATAGGAAGAGTCTGCAAAAGGATATAGATAAGCTAGGTGAGTGGGCAACAACTTGGCAGATGAAATTTAATACTAATAAATGTGAAGTCATTCACTTTGGGGAAAAAAAATGATAGGGCAAGTTATTTTCTAAATGAGGAGGAGCTGCGTTGTAATGCAACGCAAAGGGATCTAGGGGTATTAGTACATGAATCACTAAAAGTTAGTATGCAGGTGCAGCAAGCAATCAGGAAGGCCAATGGAGTTTTGGCCTTTATTGCTAGGGGGATTGAGTATAAAAACACGGAGGTCTTGCTGCAGCTGTACACAGTATTAGTGAGACCACATTTGGAATACTGTGTACAGTTCTGGGGTCCATACTTAAGAAAGGATGTACTAGCCCTGGAGGCAGTGCAGCGAAGGTTTACAAGATTAATTCCTGCAATGAGGGGATTGACATATGAGGAAAGGTTAAGTAGGCTGAACTCTACTCTTTGGAGTTTAGAAGAATGAGAGGCGATCTCATTGAAACATATAAGATCGTGAGGGGCCTTGATCGGGTGGATGCACCGAGGATGTTCCCAATGATCGGGGAAACTAGAACTAGGGGACATAGGCGCAGAATAAGGGGGGGCTCTTTTAAAACTGAGATGAGGAAGAACTTCTTCACCCAGAGGGTGGTTAATTTATGGAATTCACTGCCCCAGGGAGCAGTGGAAGCAGAAACGTTAAATATATTTAAGTCTAAAATAGATGGTTTTTTAGCTGCCAAGGGGATAAGGGGCTACGGGGAGAGGGCAGGGATATGGACCTAGGTATGGTTAGTATAGTAAGACCTGAGTGATCTCCTGGACAAGTGTCGATCGCCTGGATTGGGGTCGGAGAGGAATTTCCCGGATTTTTTTCCCGAATTGGACCTGGGTTTTTATCCGTTTTTTTGCCTCCCCCAGGAGATCACGCGGTTCTTGGGGTGGAGAGGGGTGATAGCGGTATAAAGGGGAGGGTAGTGTCTTGTGTTCTGTGTCTTGTGTCTACTGTTTGTGGGTAAGTGTGTCTGTTTAGTGTTCAGCCATGAGCGAATGGCGGTGTGGGCTCGACGGACCTGGTGGTCTACTCTCGCACCTACTTTCTATGTTTCTATGTTTCTATATCCACGCTACTAGTTACATCCTCGAAAAATTCTATAAGATTCGTCAGACATGATTTACCTTTTGTAAATCCATGCTGACTTTGTCCAATAATTTCACCACTTTCCAAATGTGCTGCTATCCCATCTTTAATAACTGACTCTAGCAGTTTTCCCACTACCGATATTAGACTAACTGGTCTGTAATTCCCCGTTTTCTCTCTCCCTCCCTTCTTAAAAAGTGGGGTTACGTTTGCTACCCGCCAATCCTCAGGAACTACTCCAGAATCTACAGAGTTTTGAAAGATTATTACTAATGCATCCACTATTTCTGGAGCTACTTCCTTAAGTACTCTGGGATGCAGCCTATCTGGCCCTGGGGATTTATCGGCGTTTAATCCATTCAATTTACCCAACACCACTTCCCGGCTAACCTGGATTTCACTCAATTCCTCCAACTCCTTTGACCTGCAGTCCCCTGCTATTTCCGGCAGATTATTTATGTCTTCCTTAGTGAAGACGGAACCAAAGTAGTTATTCAATTGGACCGCCATATCCTTGTTCCCCATGATCAACTCACCTGTTTCTGACTGCAAGGGACCTACATTTGTTTTAACTAATCTCTTCTTTTCACATATCTATAAAAACTTTTGCAGTCAGTTTTATGTTCCCTGTCAGTTTTCTTTCATAATCTATTTTTCCTTTCCTAATTAAGCCCTTTGTACTCCTCTGCTGGTCTCTGAATTTCTCCTAGTCCTCCGGTATGCTGCTTTTTCTGGCTAATTTGTACGCATCATCCTTCGCTTTAATACTATCCCTGATTTCCCTTGTTATCCACGGATGCACTACCTTCCCTGATTTATTCTTTTGCCAAACTGGGATGAACAATTTTTGTAGTTCATCCATGCAGTCTTTAAATGTCTTCCATTGCATATCCACTGTCAACCCTTTTAGAATTAATTGCCAGTCAATCTTGGCCAATTCACGTCTCATACCCTCAAAGTTACCTTTCTTTAAGTTCAGAACCATTGTTTCTGAATTAGCAATGTCACTCTCCATCCTAATGAAGAACTCAACCATATTATGGTCACTCTTGCCCAAGGGGGCATGTACAACAAGACTGCTAACTAACCCTTCCTCATTACTCAATACCCAGTCTAAAAGTCTGAAGAAGGGTTTCGGCCCGAAACGTCGCCTATTTCCTTCGCTCCATAGATGCTGCTGCACCCGCTGAGTTTCCCCAGCAATTTTGTGTACCTTCGATATTCCAGCATCTGCAGTTCCCTTTTGAACACCCAGTCTAAAATAGCCTGCTCTCTCGTTGGTCCCTCTACATGTTGATTTAGATAACTATCCCGCATACATTCCAAGAAATCCTCTTCCAATTTGATTCACCCAATCTATATGTAGATTGAAGTCAAGTTCAAGTTCAAGTGAGTTTATTGTCATGTGTCCCTGTATAGGACAATGAAATTCTTGCTTTGCTTAAGCACACAGAAAATAGTAGGCATTTACTACAAAACAGATAAATGTGTCCATATACCATGATATAAATATATACACACATGAATAAATAAACTGATAGTGCAAATAACAGAAAGTGGTTGGTAATAATCAGAGTTTTGTCCGAGCCAGGTTTAATAGCCTGATGGCTGAGGGGAAGTAACTATTCCTGAACCTGGTTGTTGCAGTCTTCAGGCTCCTGTACCTTCTACCTGAAGGTAGCAGGGAGATAATTCACCCATTATAACTGTTTTGCCTTTGTCGCACGCATTTCTAATTTCCTGTTTGATACCATCTCCAACTTCACTACTACTGTTAGGTGGCCTGTACACAACACCCACCAGCGTTTTCTGCCCCTTAGTGTTTCGCAGCTCTACCCATACCGATTCCAATCCTCCAAACTAATGTCCTTCTTTTCCATTGCGTTAATCTCCTCTCTAATCAGCAACGCTACCCCACCTCCTTTTCCTTTCTCTCTATCCCTCCTGAATATTGAATATCCCCGGATGTTCAGCTCCCAGCCTTGGTCACCCTGGAGCCATGTCTCCGTGATCCCAACTATATCATAGTCATGATATATCCTTCCTATAGTCATAATCATGAGTTGAATGTGCAGATAGGTATTAATGACAATGATATCACGGGATCACGGAGACATGGCTCCAGGGTGACCAAGGCTGGGAGCTGAACATCCAGGTATATTCAATATTCAGGAGGGATAGACAGAAAGGGAAAGGAGGTGGGGTAGCATTGCTGGTTAGAGAGCAGATTAACGCAATAGAAAGGAAGGACATTAGCTTTGAGGATGTGGAATCGGTATGGGTAGAGCTGCGAAACACTAAGGGGCAGAAAACGCTAGTGGGTTGTGTACAGGCCACCTAACAGTAGTAGTGGAGTTGGGGATGGCATCAAACAGGAAATTAGAAATGCGTGCAACAAAGGTAAAACAGTTATAATGGGTGACTTCAATCTACATATAGATTGGGTGAATCAAATTGGCAGGGGTACTGAGGAAGAGGATTTATTGGAATGTATGCGGGATAGTTTTCTAAACCAACGTGTAGAGGAACCAACGAGAAAGGAGGCTATTCTAAACTGGGTATTGAGTAATGAGGAAGGGTTAGTTAGCAGTCTTGTTGTGCGTGGCCCCTTGGGCAAGAATGACCATAATATGGTTGAGTTCTTCATTAGGATGGAGAGTGACATCGTTAATTCAGAAACAAGGGTCCTGAGCTTAAAGAAAGGTAACTTTGAGGGTATGAGACGTGAATTGGTCAAGGTGGCGATCAAACTGGCGATTGATTCTTAATGGGTTGACGGTGGATATGCAATGGAAGGCATTTAAAGACTGCATGGATGAACTACAACAATTGTTCATCCCAGTTTGGTAAAAAAATAAATCAGGGAAGGTAGTGCATCCGTGGATAACAAGGGAAATCAGGGATAGTATCAAAACAAAAGATGAAGCGTACAAATTAGCCAGAAAAAGCAGCCTACCAGAGGACTGGGAGAAATTCAGACGAGCAGAGGACGACAAAGGGCTTAATTAGGAAAGGGAAAATAGATTATGAAAGAAAACTGGCAGGGAACATAAAAACTGACTGCAAAAGTTTTTATAGATTTGTGAAGAGAAAAAGATTAGTTAAAACAAATGTAGGTCCCTTGCAGTCAGAAACGGGTGAATTGATCATGGGGAACAATGACATGGCAGACCAATTGAATAACTACTTTGGTTCTGTCTTCACTAAGGAAGACATAAAAAATCTGCCGGAAATAGCAGGGGACCGGGGGTCAAATGAGATGGAGGGACTGAGTGAAATCCAGGTTAGTCGGGAAGTGGTGTTAGGTGAATTGAATGGATTAAAGGCCGATAAATCCCCAGGGCCAGATAGGCTGCATCCCAGAGTACTTAAGGAAGTAGCCCCAGAAATAGTGGATGCATTAGTGATAATTTTTCAAAACTCTTTAGATTCTGGAGTAGTTCCTGAGGATTGGAGGGTAGCTAATGTAACACCACTTTTTAAAAAGGGAGGGAAGGAGAAAACGGGGAATTACAGACCAGTTAGTCTAACGTCGGTAGTGGGGAAACTGCTAGAATCAGTTATTAAAGATGGGATAGCAGCACATTTGGAAAGTGGTGAAATCATTGGACAAAGTCAGCATGGATTTATGAAGGGTAAATCATGTCTGACGAATCTTATAGAATTTTTCGAGGATGTAACTAGTAGAGTGGATAAGGGAGAACCAGTGGATGTGTTATATCTGGACTTTCAGAAGGCTTTCGACAAGGTCCCACATAAGAGATTAGTATACAAACTTAAAGCACACGGTATTGGGGGTTCAGTATTGATGTGAATAGAGAACTGTCTGGCAGACAGGAAGCAAAGAGTAGGAGTAAACGGGTCCTTTTCACAATGGCAGGCAGTGACTAGTGGGGTGCCGCAAGGCTCAGTTCTGGGAAACGCAGCTATTTACGATATATATTAATGATTCGGACGAGGGAATTGAATGCAACATCTCCAAGTTTGCGGATGACACGAAGCTGGGGGGCAGTGTTAGCTGTGAGGAGAATGCTAGGAGGCTGCAAGGTGACTTGGATAGGCTGGGTGAGTGGGCAAATGCATGGCAGATGCAGTATAATGTGGATAAATGTGAGGTTATCCACTTTGGTGGCAAAAACAGGAAAGTAGATTATTATCTGAATGGTGGCCGATTAGGAAAGGGGGAGATGCAACGAGACCTGGGTGTCATGGTACACCAGTCATTAAAAGTAGGCATGCAGGTGCAGCAGGCAGTGAAGAAGGCGAATGGTATGTTAGCATTCATAGCAAAAGGATTTGAGTATAGGAGAAGGGAGGTTCTACTGCAGTTGTACAGGGTCTTGGTGAGACCACACCTGCAGTATTGCGTACAGTTTTGGTCTCCTAATCTGAGGAAAGACATTCTTGCCATAGAGGGAGTACAGAGAAGGTTCACCAGACTGATTCCTGGGATGTCAGGATTTTCATATGAAGAAAGACTGGATAGACTCGGTTTGTACTCGCTAGAATTTAGAAGATTGAGGGGGGATCTTATAGAAACTTACAAAATTCTTAAGGGGTTGGACAGGCTAGATGCAGGAAGATTGTTCCCGATGTTGGGGAAGTCCAGAACAAGGGGTCACAGTTTAAGGATAAGGGGGAAATCTTTTAGGACCGAGATGAGGAAAACCTTTTTCACACAGAGAGTGGTGAATCTCTGGAATTCTCTGCCGCAGAAGGTAGTTGAGACTAGTTCATTGGCTATATTTAAGAGGGAGTTAGATGTGGCCCTTGTGGCTAAAGGGATCAGGGGATTTGGAGAGAAGGCAGGTACAGGATACTGAGTTGGATGATCAGCCATGATCATATTGAATGGCGGTGCAGGCACGAAGGGCCGAATGGCCTACTCCTGCACCTATTTTCTATGTTTCTATCTCTCTCCCTCCCTCTCTCTCTCTGTCTCTCTCTGTCATTCGTATCTCTCTCTCTTCCCTTCCCCCTCTCTCACTCTCCCTCCCTCTCTCACTCCCTCTCTGTGTCTATCCCTGTCTCTTTTTCTGCCTCCCTCTCTCCCCTTCTCTCTCTCTCTCTTTGTGTGTCTGTGTGTGTGGCTCTGTCTCCCCTTTCTCTCTCCCTGTCTCTGCCTCCCCCTCTCTCTCTGTCTGTCTCTGTTCCTCTCTCTCCCCCCCTTCTCTCTCTCTCTCTCTCTCTCTCTCTCTCTCTATGTGCCTCTCTCTCCCTCCCCTTCTCTCCGTCTCTTTGTGTGTGTTTCTCTTTCTCCCCTTCTCTCTCTCTGTATCTCTCCCTCTCCCTCTCCCCTCCCCCCAACTGTGTGTGTGTGTCTCTCTCTCCCCTTTTCTACCTCTCTATCTCCCTCTCAATCCCTCTCTGTCTTTATCTGTCTCCCTCTCCCTCCCTCCCTTTCCATTTCTCTCTATCCCTCTCTCTCTTTCTCCCCTTCTCTGTCTCTTTGTCTGTGTGTGTCTCTCTCCCCCCTCCCTTGTCTCACTCTCTCTCCTCCCCTCTCTCTCTCTGTCTGTGTGTCTCTCCCTCTCTCTCTCTACCCCTGTCTGTGTGTGTGTGTGTGTCTCTCTCGCTCCCATTATCTCTCTCTCTGCCTCCCCCTCTCACTGTGTCTCTGTGCGTGTGTCTCTCTCTCTCCCTCGCTCTCTCACTCCCTTTTTTTCTGCCTCTCTCTCTCACTTTCTGTGTGTGTGTGTGTGTGTGTGTGTGTGTGTGTGTGTGTCTCTCTCTGTCTCTCTCTCTCTCCCCTTACATATCTCTCCGTCTCTCTCTCTCTATCCCTCCCTGTCCATTTCTCTCCCCTTCTCTCTCTGTGTGTCTCTCTCTCCCTCTCTCTAGGTATGTTGCAAAGTCTACCTGAAGCGTCGCTAAAAATCTGTCCCAGCCCGTGTGCGCGATTTTGGCGCCGTTTAGAGGGGGGCGGGTTTAAAACGCGATTTCCCCTAGGCTGTTCAAATCGAGGATGTTCAGCCTAGTTAATTATTAACGAAAAATCGCTGTAAGATTCCGTCGCTTTAGCTGTTATTACTTTTAAGGGCTTTATCCAGTTGTTATAGTAGTTTAAAAATTAACCTTTAAACCCCCGGCCGCCGGCAACGGCCGGATCTCATAGAGGGGACAACAGAAGGTAGGCTGTTTATTTTTACATTAAAAAGGGCTTCTTAAGATCCCTTTATACAAAGTTTAATGTTGCGAGTAGCTAATTTTGGCCCTATTATATCCTGCAGTATTTTTCTGGGCATTTGAGGGCACAAATCCACCGCAATGTGAACGTTCTAAACCAGCGCGTTCACAGGATCCCACTAGAAAGCTGATTTAAATGGACTTTAATTTACAGCAATTGAACACTAAATTCCTTCCATTTGGCCTATAAATTAATGTAAATGAGATTTAAAAATCATGTTTTATTGTGAATTATTTGTGAATATTATTTGGACACTTAGGCTATTTAAAAATGTTAATCATTCATTAAGAAATGGATAGATGTTTAGATCTAGTAATTGAAGTTTGAAATTAGCTACAATTGGGTAACTAACTAATTATATGCTTTAATTGCAGGTTATCCAAGTAAGATTGTTTTATATTTGTTTCAGAATGCTTCAAACTATGATAACTGAAAATTTCATTCAGTTCTCTTAATTTTTAAAAAAGTTATGGGCTTTTGACTGTTCACGATCACAGCTTTTTTGCTGTGTCCATAGAAAATCAATAGGGAACAAGATGCTAATTTCCGAGTATGAAAATGGCCATAACTTTTTAAATACTTGAGATATGAAAGTGAATTAGGTGTCAAATTAAACTTATTTTTATGATTTATCTGATGGGATAAATTGCAGACTTGATTTTTAAAATCTCAAAATTTTGTAACATTGCTACTCTCTCCACCCCTGGACCCCTTTTAACCATATAACCATATAACAATTACAGCACGGAAACAGGCCATCTCGGCCCTACAAGTCCGTGCCGAACAATGTTTTTCCCTTAGTCCCACCTGCCTGCACTCATACCATAACCCTCCATTCCCTTCTCATCCATATGCCTATCCAATTTATTCTTAAATGATACCAACGAACCTGCCTCCACCACTTCCACTGGAAGCTCATTCCACACCGCAACCACTCTGAGTAAAGAAGTTCCCCCTCATGTTACCCCTAAACTTCTGTCCCTTAATTCTGAAGTCATGTCCCCTTGTTTGAATCTTCCCTATTCTCAAAGGGAAAAGCTTGATCACATCAACTCTGTCTATCCCTCTCATCATTTTAAAGACCTCTATCAAGTCCCCCCTTAACCTTCTGCGCTCCAGAGAATAAAGACCTAACTTATTCAACCTATCTCTGTAACTTAGTTGTTGAAACCCAGGCAACATTCTAGTAAATCTCCTCTGTACTCTCTCTATTTTGTTTAAGAAGGTGCTGCAGATGCTGTTCCCCTGTTTCCACTGGGGGGGCCTCCTCCTCCTCCTCCTCCACCTCCTCCTCTCCCCGCCCGCTCACCGTCCAGTGCGGCCCAGTCTCTGTCTCTGTCTCAGTCTCGGCTCCATCTTGTGTCCCAGGACCTGGTTTCCGGCCCCGTCGCTCCCGTCGCTCCAGCCCGCGTCACCGAACCCCGCCCCCGCCTACGTCACCGAACCCCGCCCCCGCCGACGTCCCCGAACTCCGACCCTGACGACGTCACTGAACCCCGCCCCCGGTCGCGTCACCGACAGACAGCAGAGGGCCTGTCCCACTTGGGCGACATTTACGCCACATCATTTACGCGTCACGACGAGCGCACAAGGTGCGTGGTGACGTAGCCAGTCGCCCAGGATTTCGGGATGTGGAAAATGACGTCCAAGTGGGACAAACCCGGCCCCGTCACCCGCCCCCATCAACAGCGCTCGGCCCCGCCCCCGTCACCCTCGCTCGGCCCCGCCCCCGTCAACCTGCCGGCCGCGTCACTATCTCGGCCCCGCCCCCGTCACCCTCGCTCGGCCCCGCCCCCGTCAACCTGCCGGCCGCGTCACTATCTCGGCCCCGCCCCCGTCACCCTCGCTCGGCCCCGCCCCCGTCAACCTGCCGGCCGCGTCACTATCTCGGCCCCGCCTCCGTCACCCGCGCTCGTCCCGCCCCCGTCGCCGAACCCCAGACACGACCAAAGATGGGTTACTCTCACGCAAACGTGTAGTCCGCTCATGGGCGGATTCATGGGCGATTATAGCGGCCATTTTAGCAACCAGCCCCCGCCATCTTGCTCCGCAATCTTGTTCCGCCATCTTGCTTCCGGTCAAAGTTCGGATCTTTGTTTCCGCAGCGGGGCGAGGGAGTGTGGGGCCCGGGGCAGCGGGGAGTGAGCGGCCCGGGGAGAGGGAGTGTGGGGCCCGGGGCAGCGGGAGTGTGGGGCCCGGGGCAGCGGGAGAGGGAGTGTGGGGCCCGGGGCTGCGGGAGAGGGAGTGTAGGGCCAGGGGAGAGGGTAACAATGTTACAAAATTTTGAGATTTTAATAAAAAGTCTGCAATTTATCCCATCAGATAAAGCATAAACATAAGTTTAATTTGACACCTAATTCACTTTCATATCTCAAGTATTTAAAAAGTTATGGCCATTTTCATACTGGGAAATGAGCATCTTGTTCCCTATTGATTTTCTATGGATATAACAAAAAAGCTGTGATCGTGAACAGTCAAAAGCCCATAACTTTCTTAAAAATTAAGAGAACTGAATGAAATTTTCAGTTATCATAGATTGAAGCATTCTGAAACAAATATAAAATAATCTTACTTAGATGACCTGAAATTAAAGCATATAATTAGTTAGTTACCTAATTGTAGCTAATTTCAGACTTCAATTACTAGATCTAAACATCTATCCATTTCTTAATAAATGATTAACATTTTTAAATAGCCTAAATGTCCAAATAATATTCACAAATAATTCACAATAAAACATGATTTTTAAATCTCATTTACATTAATTTATAGACCAAATGGAAGGAATTTAGTGTTCAATTGCTGTAAATAAATGCCCATTTAAATCAGCTTTCCAGTGGGTCCCTGTGGAACGCGCTGGTTTAGAACGTTCACATTGCGGTAGATTTGTGCCTCAAATGCCCAGAAAAATACTGCGCGATATAATGGGCCCAAAATGAGCTACTCGCAATATTAAACTTTGTATAAAGGGTTCTTTAGAAGCCCTTTTTAATGTAAAAATATACAGCCTTCCTTCAGTTGACTGCTTTATGAGACCCTGCGGTTGCTGGCGGTCGCGGGTTTAGAGGTTGATTTTTAAACTACTATAACTATTTTACGAGGCCTTTAAAACTAATAATAGCTTTTGCGACGGGGTCTTTCAGCGATTTTTCGTTAATAATTAACTAGGCTGAACATCCTCGATTTGAACAGCCTAGAGAAAATCGCGTTTTAAACCCGCCCCCTCTAAACGGCGCCAAAATCGCGCACACAGGCTGGGACAGATTTTCAGCGACGTTTCAGGTAGGCTTTGCAACATACCTAGAGAGGGACTGCGCGGCCCGGGGAGATGGAGAGGGAGTGTGGGGCCCGGGGATAGGGCCTAGTGTGTGTGAAGTTGCGGGGAGGTTTACAATGTTTCTTATTTAATGTCCCTTGTCTAGTCTGAAATAAAGTTCATCATTGGATCAGAAGAAATATAATTGTGTGTGTTATATGATTCTATACATTTATATCACATTCATGTATGTGTGTTTATAAACATTTTAATCTTTAACAAGAATTAACAGAATTATGAACTAACAGAATTATGAATCTAACCATATATCACACACAAAAACTTCCTCCGCAATGTCAATTACCCTGCGAGTCGGGTTGGTTCCGGTTACTACAAAATCAACTCAAACACTGCTTGCGAGCCATTTAAAAAGAAATGATTTAAAATATATTAAAAAAGACAATTACCAGAGTCAAATTTTATTCTTCACAAGAAGTATGAACTGACAGAATGATGAATCTAACCCTATATCACACACACAAACTGTTCATTGATTACACTGCGAGTCGGGTCGGGTCAGGTAGGCTCCGGTTACTAAAATGGGCGGCGAAAAATGCCCAGGATCCCTTCCGTAGCGTACTACACGTCAGCCCATTGTATTTAGCAGGAGTAGCCTATCTTGCTCCGCTATAAGATCTTTGGACACGACCCCGTCCCCCTAGTCCTCACCTTTCACCCCACCAGCCGTCACATACAACAGAAAACCCCACGTCATTTTCGCCACCTCCAACGTGACCCCACCACTCGCCACATCTCCCCCAATGTCTGTCTTCCGCAAACACCTCTCCCTCCGCAACTCCCTTGTCAATTCTTCCCTTCCCTCCCGTACCAACCCCTCCCCGGGCACTTTCAGTTGCAACCGCAAGAAATGCAACACCTGTCCCTTTACCTCCCCCCTCGACTCCATTCAAGGACCCAAGCAGTCGTTCCAGGTGCGACAGGGGTTCACCTGTATCTCCTCCAACCTCATCCACTGCATCCGCTGCTCTAGATGTCAGCTGATCTACATCAGTGAGACTAAGCGGAGGTTGGGCGATCGTTTCGCCGATCACCTACGCTCGGTCCGCAAGAACCTACCTGACCTCCCGGTGGCTCAGCACTTCAACTCCCCCTCCCATTCCCAATCCGACCTCTCTGTCCTGGGTCTCCTCCATTGCCAGAGTGAGCAACATCGGAAATTGGAAGAACAGCACCTCATATTCTGCTTGGGGAACCTGCATCCGATGGGCATGAACATTGAATTCTCCCAATTTTGTTAGCCCTTGATGTCTCCTCCCCTTCCTTAGCCCTCGAGCTGTCTCCTCCCATCCCCCAGCCGTTGGGCTCCTCCTCCTCCCTTTTTCCTTCCTTCTCCCCGCCACCCCCTATCAGTCTGAAGAAGGGTTTCGGCCCGAAACGTTACCTATTTCCGTCGCTCCAAAGATGCTGCTGCACCCGCTGAATTTCTCCAGCATTTTTGTGTACCCCCGTCACCCTCTCGGCCCCGCCCCCGTCACCTTCTCGGCCCCGCCCCGTCACCCACTTGGCCCCGCCCCCGTCACCCTCTCGACCCCGCCCCGTCACCATCTCGGCCCCGCCTCCGGCCCAAGCTGCCATCGACCCGCCGCCGCTCGGCTCTCCCCGCCTGGCCTGGAGGACCGTCTGTGATCCGCTCGCCCGCCTGGAGGACCGCTGCCTCCCATCACGGAGTGACATCACTCTGCATCTTTGGTCCCCCCTCCTTCATTCTCCCTCCCTCCCCCACCCCCTCCTCCCCCTCCTCCCCCCCCCCTCCCCTCAGCTCTGTTCTCTCTCTCTCTCTCTCTCAAATCTCCCTCACTCTCTCCTTCCCTCTCTCCATCCCTAACCTGTCCCCTCAATCCCTCTCCTTCCTCCCACCTGTCCCCTCAAACCCTCTCATCCTCCTCCACCTGTCCCCTCACTCTCTCTCCCTTCCCCCCACCATTCCCCCCAATCCCTCTCATCCCTCCCCCCCCCCACCTGTCCCCTCAATCCCTTTCCTCCAGCCCCCCCACCTGTCCCCTCAATCCCCCCCCACCTGTCCCCTCAATCACCCTCCTCCTTCCCCCCACCTGTCCCCTCAATCCCCCACCTGTCACCTCAATCCCTCCTCCACCCACCCCAACGTGTCCCCTCAATCCCTCTCCTCCTTCCCCACACCTGTCCCCTCACTCTCTCCTCCTCCCCCCCCCCCACCTGTCCTCTCATCCCTCTCCTCCTCCCCCCCACCTGTCCCCTCAATCCCTCCCCCCACCAGTCCCCTCAATCCCTCTCCTTCACCCCCACCCGTACCCTCAATCCCTCTCCTCTTCCCCCCCACCTGTCCCCTCAATCCCCCTCCACCTCCCCCCCACCTGTCCCCTCAATCCCTCCCCCCCACCTGTCCCCTCAATCCCTCTCCTCCCCCCCCACCTGTCCCCTCAATCCCTCCCCCACACCTGTCCCCTCAATCCCTCTCCTCCCCCCCACCTGTCCCCTCAATCCCTCCCCCCCACCTGTCCCCACAATCCCTCTCCTCCAGCCCCCCCACCTGTCCCCTCAACCCCCCCACCTGTCCCCTCAATCACCCTCTTCCTTCCCCCCACCTGTCCCCTCAATCCCCCACCTGTCCAATCAATCCCTCCTCCACCCACCCCAACCTGTCCCCTCAATCCCTCTCCTCCTCCCCCACACCTGTCCCCTCACTCTCTCCTCCTCCCCCCACCTGTCCCCTCATCCCTCTCCTCCCCCCCCCCACCTGTCCCCTCAATCCCTCCCCCCACCTATCCCCTCAATTCCTCTCCTCCACCCACCACCTGTCCCCTCAATCCCTCTCCTCCTCCCCCCCACCTGTCCCCTCAATCCCCCTCCTCCTCCCCCCCACCTGTCCCCTCAATCCTCCCCTCAACTGTCCCCTCAATTACTCTCCTCCCCCCCCCCACGTGTCCCCTCAATCCCTCCCCCCCACGTGTCCCCTCAATCCCTCTCCTCCAGCCCCCCACCTGTCCCCTCAACCCCCCCCCACCTGTCCCCTCAATCCCTCTCCTCCAGCCCCCCACCTGTCCCCTCAATCCCCCTCCCCCCACCTGTCCCCTCAATCCCTCTCCTCCACCCCCGCACCTGTTCCCTCAATCCCTCAACCTCCCCCATCCCACCTGTCCCCTCAACCCCCCCCCCCCCCACCTGTCCCCTCACTCGCTCCTCCTGTCCCCCCACCTGCCCCCTCAATCCCTCTCCTCCCCCCAACCTGTCCCCTCACTCTCCTCCTCCCCCCAACTGTCCCCTCCATCCCTCTCCCCCCCCCCACCTGTCCCCTCAATTCCTCTCCTCCTTCACCCCCACCTGTCCCCTCAATCCCTCTCCTTCTTTCCCCCACCTGTCCCCTCAATCCCTCTCCTCCACCCCCCACCTGTCCCCTCAATCCCTCTCCTCCTCCCCCCACCTGTCCCCTCAATCCCCCTCCTCCCCCCATCACACGTCCCCTCAATCCCTCCCCCCCCCCACCTCTCCCCGCAATCCCCCCCACCTGTCCCCTCACTCTCTCCTCCACCCACCTGTCCCCTCAATCCCTGTCATCCTCCCCCCCCCCACCTGTCCCCTCACTCTCTCCTCCACCCCACCTGTCCCCTGAATCCCTCTCCTCCTCCCCCACCTGTTCCCCCACTCTCTCCTCCTGCTCCCACCACCTGTCCCCTCACTCTCTCCTCCTTCCCCCCCACCTGTCCCCTCAATTCCTCTCCTCCTTCCCCCCACCAGTCCCCCCAAACCCTCTCATCCTTCCCCCCCACCTGTCCCCTCACTCTCTCCTCCTTCCCCCACCTGTCCCCTCAATCCCTCTCCTCCTCCCCCCCCACCTGTCCCCTCAACCCCTCTCCTTCACCCCACCTGTCCCCTCGCTATCCTCCGTTCCCCCCACATGTCCCCTCAATCCTCTCCTCCTTCACCCCACCTGTCCCCTCACTATCCTCCTTTCCCCCCACCTGTCCCCTCAACCCCTCTCCTCCTTCACCCCACCTGTCCCCTCACTATCCTCCGTACCCCCCACATGTCCCCTCAACCCCTCTCCTCTACAAAATCAACTCAAACACTGCTTGTGAGCCATTTAAAAAGAAATGATTTAAAAAACATTAAAAAATTACCAGTCAAATTTTATTCTTGACAAAAATTAACAGAAGTATGAACTGACAGAATCTAACCCTCTATCACACACATTAACTGTTGCCCCGCAACGCTGATTACACTGCGAGTCGGGTAGGGTCAGGTCGGCTCCGGTTACTAAAATGGGCGGGGTAAAATGCCCAGGATCCCTCCCCCCTCCGTAGCGTCAGTCCATTGCATTTCGCAGGAGTAAGCTATCTAGCTCCGCGAGAGGATCTTTGGGACAGGCCCTTTGCGGTCTGGCGGGGGCGGGGTTCTGTGACGCGAGCGGGGGACGGAGTTCGGTGACGCGATCGGGGGGCGGGGTACGGTGACGCATACGGGGGGCGGAGGTCGGTGACGCGTCGGGGGGCGGGGTTCGGTGACGTCTACGGGGGGCGGGGGTTCGGTGGCTGGGGGCGGGGTTCGGTGACGCGGACAATATAACAATGTTTTTTTATCATGCCAATAACGTGTTTAAATTGAATTGAATTGAAATTGAATTGATGGACAGAGAGAGAGAGAGAAGGGGGTAGAGAGAGAGACAGGACACAAAGAGACAGAGAGAGAAATGGACAGAGAGGGAGGGAGAGGGAGACAGAAAAAGACAGAGAGGGAGGGAGAGAGAGACACACACACAGACAGAGAGACACAGAGAGAGGGGGGAGAGAGAGAGACACACACACAGACACACGAAGAGACAGGGAGAAGGGGAGAGAGGGAGGCAGAAAAAGAGAGTCAGGGATAGAGAGAGAGACACACACAGAGGGAGGGAGAGAGAGAGATAAGGAGAGAGAGACACACACACACACACTGACAGGGAGAGAGAGTCAGAGAGCAAAGGGGAGAGGGAGGGAAGGAGAGGGAGACAAGGGGAGAGAGACAGACACACAAAGAGACAGAGCGAAGGGGAGAGAGAGGAAGAGGGAGGCAGAGAGAGAGAGAGAGGCATAGAGAGAGAGGGGAGAGAGAGAGATACACACACAAACAGAGGGAGAGACAGAGAGGGAGAAAAAAGGGGAGAGAGGGACGGAGGGAGAGAGAGGCAGAGAGAGAGAGAGGGAGGGAGAGAGAGAGATAATGAGAGAGAGAGAGAGACACACACACACACACAGACAGGGAGAGAAGGCGAGAGAGAGGGAGACCGAAAAAGAGAGGGATAGAGAGAACGAGACAGAGAGGGAGAGAGAGAGAGAGACAGGGAGAGAGACAGGGAGAGGGAGGGAGGGAGGAGAGAGAGGGAGAGAGAGACAGAGAGAGAGACACGGAGAGAGAGGGAGGGAGAGAGAGACAGATACAGAGAGGGAGCGGGGAGAGAGACAGGGAGAGAAAGAGACACACACACACAGAGGGAATGAGTGAGTGAGAGATAGAGAGAGAGGGAGACAGAGAGCGGGACAGAGAGAGGGAGAGAGAGACACACAGAGAGAGACACACACACAGAGGGAAGGAGTGAGTGAGAGATAGAGAGAGAGGGAGACAGAGAGCGGGACAGAGAGAGGGAGAGAGAGACAGAGGGAGAGAGAGATACACAGAGAGAGACACACACAGAGAGGCAGAGAGAGGGAGACCGAGAGAAGCAGAGGGAGAGGGGAGAGAGATAAGAGAGACAGAGGCAGAGAGAGGAAAAGGGAGAGAGACAGAGAGAGAGAGAGAGAGAGAGAGAGAGAGAGAGAGAGAGAGAGAGAGAGAGAGAGAGAGAGAGAGAGAGAGAGAGAGAGAGAGAGAGAGAGAGAGAGAGAGAGAGAGAGAGAGAGAGAGAGAGAGAGAGAGAGAGAGAGAGACGCACACACACACAGAAGTGGAGAGAGAGAGATACACACGCACACACAGGGGAGAGAGGGGGAGAAGGAGAGAGGGAGAGTGTGGAACGGGGAGGCAGAGAGCTGAGGGAGGGACATGAATAAGGGGAGAGGGACAGAGAAAGAGGGTGTGGAGGGTGTGGAGAGAGAGTGAGAGGAGGGGGAGAGAGCGGAGCGAGGAGGCGAGAAGAGTCAAGAGAGTTTACTGTAATTTGTCCCAGACAGAACAATGAAATTCTTACTTGCTGCAGCACAACAGAATCTGTAAACATAATAAATAATATAACAGAAACTTAGAGAAAAAAGAACAAACGATAACAGTGCAATAATAATAACAATAGTCTATTGTAGTTCAGAGCTTATGGGGTTGTAGTGTTTATGTACTATATTTACATGTTCACATGTTCTGTTTGTGCTGCACTAAGCAATAATTTAATTGTCCCATCCGGGACATATGACAATAAAAGGGTGACCTGGACAGGTTGAGTGAGTGGGCAGGTGCGTGGCAGATGCAGTTTAATGTAGATAAATGTGAGGTTATCCACTTTGGCGGCAAAAAACAAGGGGGCAGATTATTATCTCAATGGGGTTAGGTTAGGTAAGGGGGAGGTGCAGCGAGACCTGGGTGTCCTTGTACACCAGTCACTGGAAGTTGGCGTGCAGGTACAGCAGGCAGTGAAGAAAGCTGATGGAATCTTGGCCTTCATAACAAGAGGATTTCAGTATAGGAGTAAAGAGTTTCTTCTGCAGTTGTATAGGGCTCTGGAGAGACCACATCTGGAGTATAGTGTACAGTTTTGGTCTCCGAATTAGAGGAAGGACCAACAATTGTGATTGAGGCAGTGCAGCGTAGGTTCACGAGATTGATCCCTGGGATGGCGAGACTGTCATAGAAACATAGAAACATAGAAAATAGGTGCATGAGTAGAGGCCTTTCGGCCCTTCGAGCCTGCACCGCCATTCGATATGATCATGGCTGGTTATCCAACTCAGTATCCCATCCCTGCCTTCTCTCCATACCCCCTGATCCCTTTAGCCACAAGGGCCACATATAACTCCCTCTTAAATATAGCCAATGAACTGGCCTCAACTACCTTTGTGGTAGAGAATTCCACAGATTCACCACTCTCAGTGTAAAAAATGATTTTCTCATCTCGGTCCTAGAAGACTTCCCTCTTATCCTTAAACTGTGACCCCTAGTTCAGGACTTCCCAAACATCGGAAATAATCTTCCTGCATCTAGCCTGACTGTAGATGGTTTATGCATGCAACGTATAACGTAGCTACCTCAATGCCACTAACCACGCCCAGTCATTTCAGTATAACTGTGGTGTCTTCCCTTTGCTCCTCCCTTGGTTCCAGTATGCCTGAAGACTATGTGCAGTCAGTACTGGAACGTGTTTAACATGCTTTGTAATAAAGAGTTAGTGAAGATCACGGTATGTCAGACTGTCACCTTTACATGGTGTCAGTGAGTAAAACGCGCGCCTCCTGTTTATCGGGTTTTATTTGCCCCTAGTTCCTCAGTGACTACTCCCTGTTTAACATGGCATTCTCATGCCGCAAGACCTCTCCCCTTGTCTTCGATGCTGACATCGCGGAGCGATGGGCTACTTTCGTGTTGGTTTACAACTACTTTATCAACATTGCTCACCGGAATGACCCTGACGCGGTCAAAGCCTCTCTCCTGCTGAACCTTGCCGGTCCTGATGCTATGAAACGTGGGGCTTCGCCTACAATCCAGCGGTCCTGGATGACAACGGCCAAGTCGTCGAACCAGCAGAATCTGCCAACGACCCGGTATGTCTTTTACGCAAGTTTGCGGAGATTTGTGACTTGCCCTCCAACCGTATATTGGAGCGGGCTAGATTATTTACAAGAAAACAGCAACCTGATGAACCTGTGGAATGTTTTATCGCTGACCTGCGCTATCTTGCTCAGCGCTGCCGTTTTGAGAATATGCGAGATCAGCTCACCAGAGACATTTTGGTCACCGGCATGCTCGACCAGATGTTACGCGCAGAGCTGCTGCGCAGACCAGATCTCAACCTAACTGAGGCTATGCAAGCATGTCGTATACCTGAGGTGGTGGAACCGCCACATGGGCAGAGGGGATCTGATAATTGGACTGTTAATCTGACCGGTGTTGCTATGCCTCGTCGCAAACAAAACAATGCTCGCCCTGAACCGCGGTTGTCTTATGCCGCTCGGGTTCCGTTGGTCAGGAAGTGCCCCAACTGCAATTATGTCCACTCTATGCAGTCCCAATGCCCTGCATTTGGAAAAGCTTGTAACTTCTGCAAAAAAGATGAACCATTTTTCAGCTGCTTGTCGCTCCCGTGGGAACGTTCCCCCAGCTCCGAGACAAATTTTAAACAACCTTCAACAAGCTGATAACGAATTCGCTTCACAGACTTCTGTCGACACTGTCATTGACTTTGAATCCAGCATCTCCATGGGAGATGCCAGTGTTTACACTCTCCTCCATAACCAATCTCGCCTCACCGATCCTTCTGTGCTTGTTACTGTCAACAACAAATCCTTTACTGCCAAGCTAGATACTGGTGCCAAGGTCAATGTTATGTCAACATCCTTGTTCAGGAAGATAAGAAATAATGAGCTGTTAACTGCTGATCCCTCCATGTTACGTGCTTATGGGGGAGAAGTGCTAAAACCTGTGGGGAGGGCTACCTTCCACTGTGTGCTGAAGAAATCTTCACGTGACCTATCTTTCTTCACCCTTGACTGTGACTGTGTGACCCTGCTGAGCAATCAGGCGTGTCAGGATCTCGGGTTGGTGTCTTTTGACCGTACTGTCCATGAAGTGCGGGCGATGCTAGATCCACTCTCTGAGTACCCTGACCTATTCAACGATGAACTGGGCAAGCTGCCCCTGGTATACGAGATCGCAACTGACCCGTCGGTCACACCAGTGACACAGGGTGTCGTTTGCCATGAAAGGCAAGGTCGAAGCCATGCTAAAGAAAATGGTTGACATGGGAGTGCTTGCAGCTGTTAGCGACCCCACCGAGTGGGTTTCCACAATGGGCGCAACCATGAAGAAGGGTAAGAGCGAGATACGGGTGTGCATTAACCCCAAAGACTTAAATCTGACAATAAGACGTCCTCACTACCCTTTGAGGACTGTAGAAGATGTGGCTGCCCAGGTCGGCCAGGCCACGGTGTTCTCCGTCCTCGATGCCAGGAGCTCATTCTGGCAAATACCTCTAGACAAACACTCGTCAGATTTAACCACTTTTGACACCCCCTTCGGAAGTTTCAAATGTTTGCGGATGCCGTTCGGCATCAGTGAAGTGTTTCAACGCTCCATGGAGCAACTGTTTGCCGGCCTGCCGTGTGCCATTATTGTGGATGACATCCTGGTCTACGGTAAGAATGCTACTGAGCACGACCGCAACCTCCGACGGATTCTAGACCGCGCTCGCCAGATTAACCTTAAACTTAACCCGTCAAAGTGCAAGTTCCGTGTGGCTGAAGTACCCTATGTTGCCCACATCTTCACAGCCCACGGGCTGAAACCTGATCCGCAGAAAACTAACGCTATCACCGAAATGCCTGCCCCCACCGACATACCCAGCCTGTAGCGTTTCCTGGGCATGGTCAACTACCTGGGAAAGTTCATCCATGACCTCAGCGAACTAAGCGCGCCCCTGAGGCAACTGACGAAAAAAGACATTGCCTGGTCCTGGTTCCCTGAACACCAGCAGGCTTTCGACCTTCTAAAGACAAGGCTGATTAACACACCCACTCTCAAGTTTTTCGATCTGCAACGTCCCATTGTGGTTACATGTGATGCCTCTCGTTTCGGACTCGGCGCTGCCTGCCTGCAACTCCATGATGACGGCTCGCTACAGCCCGTTTCTTATGCCTCGCGTACCATGACAGACACTGAGCAGCACTATGCACAGATTGAGAAGGAGCTTCTTGCGGTTGTCTTCGCCTGCTCCAAATTCAAGGACTTCCTTTTCGGTACCAGATTCAACATCGAGACAGATCATCAGCCCTTGGTGACCATCCTCAATAAGCCCATCCATGTCGCTCGTGCGAGACTCCAGCGCATGATGTTACAGCTCCAGCGGTTCGACTTTCTGGTTGTGTACAAGAGGGGCACCGAGATGCATGTGGCCGACGCGCTGTCCCAGGCCACCCGGACCTCCAGTGACAGGCACCCCTACGAGTAGGAGGATCTGCAGGTACTCAATGTCAAATTCATTCCCTCTAATCAGCTGGAGTGCCTGGTTGAGCACACCGCCAACGACCCTGACCTGCAACAACTTGCAGCTGTCATCCAGTGCGGGTGGCCCAGCAGACGCACCTCGCTACCTGCGGGCGCCCACCCTTTCTTTCTGCTCCGCGATGAGCTTGTGCTCCGGGACGGCATCGTCATCAAGGGTCACAAGGTGGTCGTCCCTGCCTCACTATATGATTCCTACTACAACGCTGCCCACGTGGGGCAACCCGGAGCTGATGCCACCATCTCACATGCCCAGGAACAATACTACTGGCCCGGCATGGCCAAGTACATTCAAGCCCGGGTAGCTTCCTGTCCTGAGTGCAACACCCTGGCCCCGCACCAGCAACGCCAGCCACTTCTGCAGCAGCCTGCGCCTGCCCTGCCCTGGTCCTCGCTAGCTGCCGACTTATTTGAATGGCGAGGCAAGCATTACCTGGTACTGGTTGATTCATACTCCAACTGGTTTGAAGTGGACCTTCTCCCTGCTATCACCTCTGAAATGGTTATCAGTAAGCTGCGCAGACACTTTGCCACCTTTGGTTCCCCAGTCCGCTTGCAGACCGACAACGGCCGACAATTCACCAGTGCCGAATTCCAGGCTTTCGCGGTAAAGTGGAACTTCACTCACTATACCAGCAGCCCCGACTACCCGCAGAGTAAAGGCCTGGCCGAGCGCGCTGTCCGCAGTGCCAAGAATTTGCTCGAGCAGTCTCGTCTCTCCAATGGCGATTTCTACCAAAGTCTACTCAACATTCGCAACATCTCACGAGACTCTACCATGCGATCCCCTGCCCAGCGTCTGATGTCCCGTGTTCTCCGCCCACCGATGCCGATCACCCAACAGTCCCTTGTGCCCAAGGTCCTCCAGCTTGCCGCCGTCCAGCAACGGATCGCTCACAAGCATGAGGTACAGCGCCGCTCACATGACAGGTCCTGCCGCCCGCTTTCACCACCACTGCCTGGCCAGATTGTCCGCATGCAGACCGCCACCGGATTCTCCCGGCTCGCAACCGTTGTTGGTGTGGACGATTCCCCACGATCCTACCTGGTGGACTTTGATGGGACTGTGTACCGCCGCAGCCGCCAGCAACTGCTGGCCGTCAACGAGCCTCATCCCCCTTCTGCGGATCCCTACGCGCCTCCGTTGCGTTTCGAGCCTGTCGTCTATCCTTACCCCGCAAATAACTGTTGGCCCCGGTCGGTCCTCCCGCTGCTCTTCCTGGTTCCGGGCGACCTATCTCATCCCCTGCACCTTATCCTTATCCTCCTTCTTCCCCGTCTCCTCCTCCCATCTCACCCGCCTCGCTTGGGTCACCTCCTGCTATACCGGTTGGATCTCCACTGACTTTCTCCTTCCCAGCTGCTACTGCTCCGCCTCCTCTTTCATCCGGTGGGGAGGGTGATGGTGCTGTACGCACACGCTCGGGTCGGGTTGTCAAACCTCCTGTTCGTTACGGTCATTTTGATTAAATTCGCATGTGTTGTATAATCACACTGCCACTGTTATAATTTCATTTTTTAAATTTCTAAGGGAAAGGATGTAGATGGTTTATGCATTCAACCTATAATGTAGCTACCTCAATGCCACTAACCACGCCCAGTCATTTCAGTATAACTGTGGTGTCTTCCCTTTGCTCTTTCCTTGGTTCCAGTATGCCTGAAGTCTATGTGCAGTCAGTACTGGAACGTGTTTAACATGCTTTGTAATAAAGAGTTAGTAAAGATCACGGTATGTCAGACTGGCTCTTTTACACTGTCCAACCCCTTAAGAATTTTGTATGTTTCTATAAGACCCCCCCCTCCAGCTTCTAAATTCTAGCGTGTACAAGCCGAGCCTATCCAGTCTTTCTTCATATGAAAGTCCTGCCATCCCAGGAATCAGTCTGGTGAGCATTCTCTGTACTCCCTCTATGGCAAGAATGCCTTTCCATGTCATGTGAGGAAAGATTGAAAAGACTAGGCTTGTATTCACTGGAGATTAGAAGGATGAGGTGGGGGGGGGGGGAATCTTATAGAAACATATAAAATTACAAAAGGACTGGCCAAGCTAGATGCAGGAAAAATGTTCCCAATGTTGGGCGAGTCCAGAACCAGGGGCCACACACAGTCTTAGAATAAAGGGGAGGACATTTAAGACTGAGCTGAGAAAAAACGTTTTCACCCAGAGAGTTATGAATTTATGGAATTCCCTGCCACAGAGGGCAGTGGAGGCCAAACCACTGGATGGATTTAAGAGAGAGTTAGATAGAGCTCTAGGGGCTAGTGGAGTCAAAGGATATGGGGAGAAGGCAGGCACGGGTTATTGATAGGGGACGATCAGCCATGATCACAATGAATGGCGGTGCTGGCTCAAAGGGCCGAATGGCCTCCTGCACCTATTTTATGTGTTTCTAATACGGGGTGAGAGTCAGAGAGAGAGTGGGGAGGGGTGCAGAGTGAAAGAGTCAGGAGGGGAGAGAGAGAGAGAGAGAGAGAGATCTGAGGGAGGGGGGAGGCTGAGAGGGGCAGGAACAAGGGAAGAGGGTCAGAGATAGAGGAGAGAGTTGGGAGGGAGGGAGAAGGTGCGGCTTGGGATTGGAAAAGGGGTGAAGTGAGTAGCGGTGGGAAGCAGGGAGCAAAGGGAGAGGGGAGGGATTCAATGGGGAGTGGGTTTGTTGCCGAAGAGGATGAATGGTGGGGGGCAGGGAACTGGTGGGAGAGAGGGGGGTTAAGTGAGTCAAGGAAGTGGGTAGGGAACCTGGTGGGGGTTCACACTGTTTGGGGGTGGGGAGGAAGGGGAGGGTGCAAAGGGGGGTAAGGAGCAGGAGGCGGCAGGGGTAAGGGGCAGGGAGCCACAGGGAGGAGGTCACATTGTTTGGGGGTGGGGAGGGTGTTGCGGTTTAGGAAGGCAAACCAGGGCAGGATCTTCACTGCGAATGGCGGGGCGCTGGGGCAATAGACAATAGGTGCAGTATAGAGGCCATTTGGCCCTTTGAGCCAGCACCGCCATTCAATGTGATCATGGCTGACTATCCCGAATCAGTACCCCGTTCCTGCCTTCTTCCCATATCCCCTGTCCCATCGATCATTGAGAGCCCTATCGAGCTCACTCTTGAAAGTATCAAGAGAACCGGTCTCCACCGCCCTCTGAGGCAGAGAATTCTAAAGACTTACCACTCTCTTTGAGAAAAAGTGTTTCTTCGTCTCCGTTCTAAATGGCTTACCCCTACTTCTTAAACCGTGGCCCCTGTTTCTGGACTCCCCCAAAATTGGGAACATGTTTCCTGCCTCTAGCGTGTCCAATCCCTTAACAATCTTATATGTTTCAATAAGATCTCCTCTCATCCTAAACTCCAGATTGTACAAGCCCAGCCGCTCCATTCTGTCAGCATATGACAGTCCCGCCATCCCGGGAATTAACCTTGTAAACCTACGCTGCTTTCCCTCAATAGCAGGAATGTCGTTCCTCAAATTAGGGGACCAAAACTGCACACAATACTCCAGGTGTGGTCTTACTGGGACTCTGTACAAATCTGAGCCTTGCGGAATGTGTGGAGCCGAGGGATCTAGGAGTGCGGGTACGAGTTGGGCCGAAGGTCCTCTTTCCAATGCTGTATCACTCTATGACTGTATGACAAAGTGCTGGAGTAACTCAGTGGGTCAGGCAGCATCTGTGGAGAGAAGGAATGGGTGGCGTTTTGGGACGATACCCTTCTTTTGTTTAGTTTCGTTTAGAGATGCAGCGTGGAAACAACAGGTTTTTTGGCCAACGGAGTCCGCGCCGACCAGCGATCCGTTGAGTACACTAGCACTATCCCACGCACATTAGGGACAATTTAACAATTTTGCGGAGGCCGATTAATCTACAACCCTGAACGTCTTGCCATAGAATGAGTACAGAGAAGGTTCACCAGACTGATTCCTGGGATGTCAGGACTTTCATATGAAGAAAGACTGGATGGACTCGGCTTGTACTCGCTAGAATTTAGAAGATTGAGAGGGGCTCTTATAGAAACTTACAAACATTTTAAGGGGTTGGACAGGCTAGATGCAGGAAGTTCCCGATGTTGGGGAAGTCCAGAACAATGGGTTCCAGTTTAAGGATAAGGGGGAAATCTTTTAGGACCGAGATGAGAAAAACATTGTTTTTCACCCACAGAGAGTGGTGAATCTCTGGAATTCTCTGCCACAGAAGGTAGTTGAGGCCAGTTTATTGGCTATATTTAAGAGGGAGTTAGACGTGGCCCTTGTGGCTAAAGGGATCAGGGGGTATGGAGAGAAGGCAGGTACAGGATACTGAGTTGGATGATCAGCCATGATCATATTGAATGGCTCGAAGGGCCGAATGGCCTACTCCTGCACCTAATTTCTATGGGGGTTTTTCTCTATGACTTTGAAATGTTGGAGGAAACCGGAGCACCCGGAGTAAAAATCCATGCAGGGAAAGGGGAGAACGTCCAAACTCCGCACAGGCAGCACCCGTAGTCAGGATCGACCCCTGGTCTCTGGCGGTGAGGCGGCAACTGTACCGCAGTGCCACCAGTGTGCCGCGCAGAATTATATAACGGTTTCCTCCAACATAAAAACACTCAATATGTGCTAGTAATGTCCTGTTTGCCAGTTTGTTGACCCGCTGTGTTCCCCTCCTGCAGGGCTTAGGAGCCGTTGCTGTGGACGGAGAGACAGGGACGTGAGCGGCAAAATGAGGGTGGCCAGGGTGCCGGTGAGCCCCCCATCTGCTCCGTGTGCGGGCTGAGCTTCGAGGGGCTGAGCTTCGGTGGAGGACCACATGACGGGGCACAACAAGAAGAAGCATTATGAGTGCGACGTGTGTGGCACGGCCTGCTGGAGCCCGAGCCAGCTGGAGGCCCACCGGCGGGTGCACACGGCACAACGCCCCTTCGACTGCTCGGAGTGCGAAAAGAGTTTCAAGATGGCCAATGTCCTGGCGGCCCACCGGCGGGTTCACACGGGCGAGAAGCCCTATGGCTGCTCCACATGTGGCAAGAGCTTTACCCAGTTGTCGGGGCTGTGGGAGCACCAGCAGGTGCACAGCATTGAGCGCCCCTACACCTGTACCCAGTGCAGCAAGTGCTTCACCCAGTCCAGCCACCTGCTGACGCACCAGCGCACCCACACCGGCGAGCGCCCCTACACCTGCGCCCAGTGCGGCAAAGGTTTCACCGAATACAGCAACTTGCTGCAGCACCAACGCACCCACACCGGCGAGCGCCCCTACACCTGTGCCCTGAGCGGCAAGGCCTTCACCAAATGCAGGGACCTTCTGGAGCACCAACGCACCCACACCGGCGAGCGTCCCTGCACCTGCATCCAGTGCGGCAAGTGCTTCACCACCTCCAGCAAAATGCTGTTCCACCAGCGAACCCTACACCTACACATTGTACTTCCGGTGGCGCCGGTGCCAGCTGCCTCCACCTTCAGCCCGGTATCTTTTTGTTTTTTCGTTTTTTTTTGTTATGTTGAAGTGTGTTTTTTATGTTTTTTTTAATGTTTTAATGTGGGGGAAGAGGGTACGGTAAGGGGGATACCGTCCTTCAGTCGCTTCCTGGAGAGGACGCGACTATTATTCGAGTCGCGTCCTCGTCCCCCCCCCCCCCCCCCCCCCAGCGGCCTACCTACTGGATTGGCGCGGCCTTTCCTGTCTGGACCGACCAGAGCTCCAGCAGCGGCGGGACAGCGCTGATACATCGCGGGGCTGGCGATGCCTTACCTGCGGCACCGACATCCTGGAGCTGTGGTTCGCGGAGCTCCCAACGCGGGCGGCGCTGACAAACATCGTGGGGTCCTGCGACTCTGCCCGGCTCGGCCTGCGGACTCGGGAGCTGCGGACTCCGATGGGAGGCGGCTGATCGGGAGGTCCGGGCCACTGAGGAGGATTTTCACCATCGGGGTTCGGCGTCGGCGTTCCATCAGCCCGGCGAGAGGGTCTGAGCATCGGGCCGCCCGGGGTGGCGACTGCGGGTGCTCGGAAGGCCCCGACCACGGGTGAACATCTGGGAAGATCGGAGGGGAGGCTGGCTGGACTATGGTGCCTTCCTCACCTTGGTGCCATTGTGTTATGTTGTGTCGTGGACTTTCTGTGTTTGTGCTTTTTTTTAAATTCTATTTTATTTTTAATATGTTTTATTATTTATTATTTATTTATTTTTATGATACTGACTGTAGAGGGAAATTCATTTCCTTGTCTCTAATTGGGACAATGACAATAAATTTGAATACAATACAATACAATACAAAAGAGCTTCACCACCTCCATCAACCTACTGGTGCACCAGCGCACCCACACCGGCGAGCATCCCTACAACTGCGCCCAGTGCGGCAAGGGCTGCTCCCTGCTGAAGCACCAGCGCACCCACACCCGCATGTCCAGCCTGTAGCAGCACCGGCATACCCACAGCGTCCCTTCCCCTGCCCGTCCTGTGGTAAGGGCTTCACCCGCCTTGACCAACTGCTGGAGCACCGGCGAGTCCACATCGGGCAGCGCCCCTTCACCTACCCGCTCTGTCGCAAGGCCTTTGCCCGCTCCTCCGGCCTGCTGGGACACCGCCACGTGGATAGATATCTGCTGTTTAGGTAAACACAAAATGCTGGAAGGAAAAGGTAACGTTTCTGGTCGAGACTCCCCTCAGTCTTGACCCGAAATCTCATCCAGTCTTTCTCTCCAGAGATGCTGCCTGTCCCTCTGAGTTACTCCAGCATCTTCTGTCCTTTTTTTGTGAACCAGCATCTGCAGTTCCATGTTTTTAAACCATTCTGGTTAACCATCTCTGCACCATCCCCTAAGCCTCCACATCAGTCCTGTAATGGAGTCACAAGAACTGTATGCAATACTCCAAATGCTACCTGACCAATGTCCCTTAAAGCTGCACATATACATTCCTCTCTCCTTATCTCACATCCTTTTATCTCCTTATTTTCCCTCGCCTCTGTCACTTACTTCACTCATCTGCCTGAAGATGGGTCCTGACCCGAAATGTCGCCTATTCATGTTCTCCGCAGTTGCTGCCTGACCCGCTGAGTTACTCCAACACTCTGTGAAACGTCACCTATCCATGTTCTCCACAGATGCTGCCTGACCCGCTGAGTTACTCCAACACTGTGTGAAACATCAGCTATCCATGTTCTCCACAGATGCTGCCTGACCCGCTGAGTTACTCCAGCAATCTGTGAAACGTCACCTATCCATTTTCTCAACAGATGCTGCCTGACCTGCTGAGTTACTGCAGCACTTCGTGTTAGAGTCGTAGAGTGATACAGTGTGGAAACAGGGCCTACGGCCCAACTTGCCCACGCCGACCAACATGTCCCGGCTACACTAGTCCCACCTGCCTGCATTTGGTCCATATACCTCCAACCCTGGCCTATCTATGTACCTGACTATAACTGTTTCTTAAATGTTGCGATAGTCCCAGCCTCAACTATCTCCTCCGGCAGCTTCTTCCATACACCCACCACGCTCTGTTGAAAAGTTACCCCTCAGATTCCTATTAAATCTTTTCCTCTTCACCTTGAACCCATGTCCTCTGGTCCTCGATTCCCCCACTCTGGGCAAGAGATTCTGTGCATCTAACTAGATTATGTTCTATGCAAGATTCCAGCATCTGCAGTTTCTTGTGTCTCCCTCACCTATATCCACCTATCACTTCTGAAGAAGTGTCTCAACCTGCAACATCACCAATTCCTTCTCTCTATAGATGCTGCTTGTCCTGCTGAGTTACACCAGAATTTTGTATTCACCTATCACTCGCCAGGCTTTGTCCAGCGCCCATCTCTCTTTTCCAGCTTCCTCCACCCACCCTCTCTAATCAGTCCGAATAAGGGTCCTGGCACAAAATGTTGTCTAGCCATTCCCTCTAAAGCGGTGGAGGAACTCAGTGGGTCAGGCCGCATCTGTAGAGGGAAGGGAATATAAGGCGACCACTCCCACCTCTCCTTTCCAACTTTCTCCACCCCCCACAACAAGCAGTCTGAAGAAGGGTCCTGACCTAGAATGTTGCATGTCCATGCTCTCCAGAGGTGCAAGTTACTCCAGGAAATTGTGTCACTTTTTGTAAACCAGCATCTGCTGTTCCTTGTATCTAGACTAGGCGTGCATTTCACCTTACACTTGCACTCGGTCCGCCAAGACCTGCTGGGTCTCCCGGTTGCCAACCATTTTAACTCCACTTCCCACTCCCACACTGGTCTTTCTGTCCTGGGCCTCCTCCATTGCCAGAGTGAGGTGACACGCAAACTGGAGGGACAGCACCTCATAACTATCAGCCCAATGACATGAACATTGAATTCACCAAATTAAATGGACATCCCCCCTCTCCCTCGTGGGCCATCTCTTCGTCATTCCTGTCTTCTTCTCGCTGGCGAAAGGCGTCAGGATTAATCCGGAGTCACCGCCTCCCGTATTTTAAGCATGTTTTAAAAGTATGTTTTAGTGTTTCTTGGGGTTTTTTCATTGGGGGGGCGGGGGGAAACCCTTTTCAGTCACTTACCTCGACGGAGATTAGATTTTTCTCCTTTGCCGAGTATCGCCCGTGAGGAGCTCCAACCTCGGGGTCTGTGGACTTTAACACCGTGAAGCCCGCGGTCTCCGGTAAGAAGAGGCCGACTCGGGAGCTCCATGCTGCGGAGTGTTCCAATCCTTCCCGACGCCGGAGTTTCCATCATCCCTACTTGACGGCTTCGGACATCGGACCGTCGGCAGCGGCGACTGCGGAGGGTTCAACAGCCCCGACCACAGGTGAACAAACGAGGAAGGTGATTGAAATGTATTACTTTCCATCACAGTGAGGAATGTGGATTCCACTGTGGTGGATGTTTCTGTTACATTTTTATATTATGTGACTGTGTGTCTTGTTGCTTTTTACTTAGTATGGCTGTATGGGAACTGAAATATCACTGTACCTCAATTGGTGCATGTGAATGTAAATGTGAACTGAACTAACTCTCTGTTGAAATATCCAGTGAATTGGCCTCCACTGCCTTCTGTGGCAGAGAATCCCACAGATTCACAAATCCCCGGGTGAAAAAGCTTCTCCTCATCTCAGTCCTAAATGTCCTACCCCTTATTCTTAAACTGTGGCACCTGGTTCCGATAATATCCTAGTTATATAATATAAATTATAACGTAAGGTATTTTATTAAGTAAAGATTAATTTGACTTCTTTGGGTTTTGGGTTCTGAAGCTTTGTAATTCTGTGCTGTAGATGAGCTGGGTGATCAGGAAATTGGAGGCCAGAATTCAAACTGCATCCAAGCTGCTTCCTGTTGTGCCCAAGCAAAAGATATTGACAATGGTGGGAGAGGATGTGTTTCCTGAGAAGGTGCTGGCTTCTGTCAACAGATGCCTTGAGAGAGGACGTGTTTCCTTTGGAGTTGGGTCTCTGTAAACAGGAACTTCTGTGGGTAATTGATACAGATCCTTACATTGTTTAAGAAGGTACTGCAGATGATAGTCCTTTGACTAAGTTACTGTTGTTTGGGGGTTTGTAACTAAAGTTTGTGATCGATATAACCATAGCATGAGAAGTATTGTGTAAGTGACAAGACTGCTTTGAATGGGTATACTCTGTGATTGATGTGTTAGACGTCATTGCTCCAACTCTGTCTAAACATGTGACCACGTTTCCAAAATAAAAAGATGCTGTATGTCTTTGTTCATTAGAGGAGGGTTAAGTATGTGTCGCATACTTGACTTTGTATCCCCTGGCACTCTCGCCAGCTAAATGATCAGTAAAGCTTGTGTTGGTTGATCTAACATATTGTGAGTTTAACCATATAACCATATAACCATAGAACAATTACAGCACGGAAACAGGTCATCTCGGCCCTACAAGTCCGTGCCGAACAATTATTTTCCCTTAGTCCCACCTGCCTGCACTCATACCATAACCCTCCATTCCCTTCTCATCCAATTGCCTATCCAATTTATTTTTAAATTATACCAACGAACCTGTCTCCACCACTTCCACTGGAAGCTCATTCCACACCGCTACCACTCTCTGAGTAAAGAAGTTCCTCCTCATGTTACCCCTAAACTTCTGTCACTTAATTCTGAAGTCATGTCCTCTTGTTTGAATCTTCCCTATTCTCAAAGGGAAAAGCTTGTCCACATCAACTCTGTCTATCCCTCTCATTATTTTAAAGACCTCTATCAAGTCCCCCCTTAACCTTCTGCGCTCCAGAGAATAAAGACCTAACTTATTCAACCTTTCTCTGTAACTTAGTTGTTGAAACCCAGGCAACATAATAGTAAATCTCCTCTGTACTCTCTCTATTTTGTTGACATCCTTCCTATAATTGGGCGACCAAAATTGTACACCATACTCCAGATTTGGTCTCATCAATGCCTTGTACAATTTTAACATTACATCCCAGCTTCTATACTCAATGCTCTGATTTATATAGGCTAGCATACCAAAAGCTTTCTTTACCACCCTATCTATATGAGATTCCACCTTCAAGGAACTATGCACGGTTATTCCCAGATCCCTCTGTTCAACTGCATTCTTCAATTCCCTACCATTTACCATGTACGTCCTATTTTGATTTGTCCTGCCAAGGTGTAGCACCTCACATTTTTATCAGCATTAAACACCATCTGCCATCTTTCAGCCCATTCTTCCAAATGGCCTAAATCACTCTGTAGACTTTGGAAATCCTCTTCATTATCCACTATCTTGGTATCATCTGCATACTTACTAATCCAATTTACCACACCTTCATCCAGATCATTGATGTACATGACAAACAACAAAGGACCCAACACAGATCCCTGAGGCACCCCACCAGTCACCTGCCTCCAACCCGACAAACAGCCATCCACCATTACCCTCTGGCGTCTGCCATTCAGCCACTGTTGAATTCATCTTGCTACTCCTGCATTTATACCCAACAGTTGAACCTTCTTAACCAACCTTCCATGAGGAACCTTGTCAAAGGCCTTACTAAAGTCCATATAGACAACATCCACTGCTTTAACCTCGTCAATTTCCCTAGTAACCTCTTCAAAAAATTCAAGAAGATTAGTCAAACATGATCTTCCAGGCACCAATCCATGTTGACTGTTCCTAATCAGACCCTGTTTATCCAGATGCTTAGAAACGGGAATAGTGCCGGAGGATTGGCGTACTGCGCATGTTGTTCCATTGTTTAAAAAGGGGTCTAAGAGTAAACATAGCAATTATAGACCTGTTAGTTTGACGTCAGTGGTGGGCAAATTAATGGAAAGGATACTTAGAGATAATATATATAAGCATCTGGATAAACAGGGTCTGATTAGGAACAGTCAACATGGATTTGTGCCTGGAAGGTCGTGTTTGACTAATCTTCTTGAATTTTTTGAAGAGGTTACTCGGGAAATTGATGAGGGTAAAGCAGTGAATGTTGTATATATGGACTTCAGTAAGGCCTTTGACAAGGTTCCTCACGGAAGGTTGGTTAAGAATGTTCAATTGTTGGGTATTAATGGTGGAGTAGCAAGATGGATTCAACAGTGGCTGAATGGGAGATGCCAGAGAGTAATGGTGGATGGTTGTTTGTCAGGTTGGAAGCCAGTGACTAGTGGGGTGCCACAGGGATCTGTGTTGGGTCCACTGTTGTTTGTCATGTACATCAATGATCTGGATGATGGTGTGGTAAATTGGATTAGTAACTATGCCGATGATAACAAGATAGGAGGGGTTGTGGATAATTAAATAGATTTTCAAAGTCTACAGAGGGATTTATGCCAGTTGGAAGAGTGGGCTGAAAGATGGCAGATGGAGTTTAATGCTGATAAGTGTGAGGTGCTACATCTTGGCAGGACAAATCAAAATAGGAAGTACATGGTAAATGGTAGGGAATTGAAGAATGCAGGTGAACAGAGGGATCTGGGAATAACTGTGCACAGTTCCCTGAAAGTGGAATCTAATGTAGATAGGGTGGTAAAGAAAGCTTTTGGTGTGCTGGCCTTTATAAATCAGAGCATTGAGTATAGAAGTTGGGATGTAATGTTAAAATTGTACAAGGCATTGGTGAGGCCAATTCTGGAGTATGGTGTACAATTTTGGTCGCCTAATTATAGGAAGGACGTCAACAAAATAGAGAGAGTACAGAAGAGATTTACTAGAATGTTGCCTGGGTTTCAGCAACTAAGTTACAGAGAAAGGTTGAACAAGTTAGGGCTTTATTCCTTGGAGCGCAGAAGGTTAAGGGGGGACTTGATAGAGGTCTTTAAAATGATGAGAGGGATAGACATAGTTGACGTGGATAAGCTTCTCCCACTGAGAGTAGGGAAGTTTCAAACAAGGGGATATGACTTGAGAATTAAGGGACAGAAGTTTAGGGGTAACATGAGGGGGAACTTCTTTACTCAGAGAGTGGTAGCGGTGTGGAATGAGCTTCCAGTGGAAGTGGTGGAGGCAGGTTCGTTTTTATCATTTAAAAATAAATTGGATAGTTATATGGACGGGAAAGGAATGGAGGGTTATGGTCTGAGCGCAGGTATATGGGACTAGGGGAGAATACGTGTTCGGCACGGACTAGAAGGGTCGAGATGGCCTGTTTCCGTGCTGTAATTGTTATATGGTTATATGGTTATATGCTTATATATATTATCTCTAAGTATCTTTTCCATTAATTTGCCCACCACTGAAGTCAATCTAACAGGTCTATAATTGCTAGGTTTACTCTTAGAACACTTTTTAAACAATGGAACAACATGCGCAGTACGCCAATCCTCTGGGACTATTCCCATTTCTAATGAAATTTGAAATATTTCTGTCACAGCCCCGGCTATTTCTACACTAACTTCCCTCAATGTCCTAGGGAATATCCTGTCAGGACCTGGAGACTTATCCACTTTTATATTTTTCAAAAGTGTCAGTACTTCTTTTACTTTGAAACTCATAGTATCCATAGCTACTCTACTAGTTTCCCTTACCTCACATAATTTAATATCCTTCTCCTTGGTGAATACCGAATAAAAGAAATTGTTCAATATCTCCCCCATCTCTTTTGGCTCTGCAGATAGCTGTCCACTCTGTCTCTCCAATGGACCACTTTTATCCCTCGTTATCCTTTTGCTATTAATAAAGCTGTAGAAACCCTTTGGATTTACTTTCACCTTGCTTGCCTAAGCAACCTCATGTCTTCTTTTAGCTTTTCTAATTTCTTTCTTAAGATTCTTTTTACATTCCTTATACTCCTCAAGCAAATCATTTACTTCATGCTGCCTATAATTATTGTAGATCTCCCTCTTTTTCCGAATAAGATGTCCAATTTCCCTTGAAAACCAGGGCTCTTTCCAATTTTTACTGTTTCCTTTCAACGGAACAGGAACATAAAGATTCTGTACTCTTAAAATTTCCCCTTTAAATGTCCTCCATTTCTCGTCTACATATTTCCCATAAAACAAAATGTCCCTGTTCACCCCTTTTAAATCATTTCGCATCTCATCAAAGTTAGCCTTTCTCCAATCAAAAATCTCAACCCTAGGTCCAGTTCTGACCCTCTCCATAATTATATTGAAACTAATGGTATTGTGATCACTGGACCCGAAGTGCTCCCCAACGCATACCTCCGCCACCTGTCCCGTCTCATTTCCTAACAGGAGGTCCAGCACTGCCCCTCCTCTAGTAGGTACCTCTATGTATTGCTGCAAAAATCTATGCTGCACACATTTTACAAATTCCAAACCATCCAGCCCATTTACAGAATGTGTTTCCCAGTCTATGTGTGGAAAGTTGAAATCTGCCACAATCACTACCTTGTGCTTACTACTAATATCTGCTAACTCCTTACATGTTTGCTCTTCTAATTCTCGATCCTCATTTGGCGGTCTATAATACACCCCTATAAGTGTTGCTACACCTTTGCCACTTCTCAGTTCCACCCAAATAGCCTCCCTAGATGAGCCCTCCAATCTATCCTGCCAACGCACTGCTGTAATATCTTCCCTGACTAGCAATGCAACACCTCCACCTCTTGCCCCTCCAATTCTATCACACCTGAAGCTACGAAAGTTTGGAATATTTAGTTTCCAATCACAGCCCTCCTGTAACCATGTTTCACTGATCGCCACAACATCATACTTCCAGGTGTTTATCCAGACTCTAAGCTCAGCCACCTTTCTTACAATGCTCCTAGCATCAAAATATGCACATTTAAGAAACCCCCCGCCTCTTATTCTCTGTTTATTTCCTTTTTCTTCTTTCTCCTCTTGTGTCCGAGTGCTTCCCTTTTCTGCTTCCTGCCTCCCATTCTGTCTACTAGCTTTCTCTATTTGAGTCCCTCGCCCCAACCATTCTAGTTTAAAGTTTCCCCAGTAGCCTTTGCAAATTTCCCCGCCAGGATATTGGTCCCCCTCGGGTTCAAGTGCAACCCATCCTTTCTGTACATGTCCCACCTTCCCCAAAAGAAGTCCCAATGATCCAGAAACTTGAATCCCTGCCCTCTGCACCAGTCCTTCAGCCACGCATTTATCCTCCACCTCGCTCCATTCCTACTCTCACTGTCGCGTGGCACAGGCAGTAATCCTGAGATTGTTACCTTTTTGGTTCTTTTCCTTAACTCTCCTCCCAACTCCCTAAATCCTCCCTTCAGGACCTCTTCCCTGTTTTTACCTATGTCATTGGTACCTATATGTACCACGACCTCAGGCTCCTCTCCCTCTGATTTCAGGATATTTACTGTTTTAAGAAATGAACCTTAACAGTTCTGTAGTCTCCTAACATGGGGAACATGTTTCCTGCCTCTACCCTGTCCAATCCCTCACTAATCTTATACGATTCTATAAGATTCCCGCACATCCTTGTGAATTCCAGTGAATACAAACCCAGTCGGCCCATTCTTTCAACATATGTCAGTCCCGCCATCCCAGGAATTAACCTTATGAACCTACGCTGCACTCCCTCAATTGCAGGAATGTCCTTCCTCAAATTAGGAGACCAAAACTGCACACAATTCTCCAGGTGTGGTGTCACTAGGGCCAGGTACAACTGCAGTAGGACCTCCTTGCTCCTAAACTCAACTCCTCTTGCTATAAAAGCCAACATGCGATTAGCTTTCTTCCGTGCCTGCTGCACCTGCATGCTTACTTTCAGTGTTCAAGAAGGAACTGCAGATGCTGGAAAATCGAAGGTACACAAAAATGCTGGAGAAACTCAGCGAGTGCAGCAGATTCTATGGAGCGAAGGAAATAGGCAACCCTTCTTCAGACTGATAGGGGGTGGCGGGGAGAAGGAAGAAAAAAGGAGGAGGAGGAGCCCGGGGGCTGAGGTAGGGGAGGAGACAGCAAGGGCTAACAAAATTGGGAGAATTCAATGTTCATGCCCGCAGGATGCAGACTCCCCAAGCGGAATATGAGGCGCTGTTCCTCCAATTTCCGATGTTGCTCGCTCTGGCCATGGAGGAGACTCAGGACAGAGAGGTCGGATACGGAGTGGGAGGGGGAGTTGAAGTGCTGAGCCACAGGGAGGTCAGGTTGGTTATTGCGGACCGAGCGGAGGTGTTCGGCGAAACGATCGCCCAATCTCCGCTTGGTCTCTCCGATATAGATCTGTTGACATCTAGAGCAGCGGATGCAATAGATGAGGTTGGAGGAAATGCAGGTAAACCTCTGTCGCACCAGGAACGACTGCTTGCTTCCTTGAATGGAGTCGAGGGGGAGGTAAAGGGACAAGTATTGCATTTCTTGTGGTTGCAAGGGAAAGTGCCCGGGGATGGGGTGGTACGGGAGGGAAGGGAAGAATTGACAAGGGAGTTATGAAGGGAGCAGTCTTTGCGGAAGGCAGATATGGGGGGAGATGGGAAGATGTGGTGAGTGGTGGGGTCACGTTGGAGGTGGCGAAACTGACGGAGGATTACTTGTATGTGACAGCTGGTGGGGTGAAAGGTGAGGACTAGGGGGACTCTGCCCTTGTTGCAAGTGGGGGGATGGGGAGAGAGCAGTGTTGCGGGGTATGGAAGATACCCTGGTGCGAGCTTCATCTATGGTGGAGGAGGTGAACCCCCGTTTCCTGAAGAATTAGGAGATTTCAGATGTCCTGGCGTGGAACACCTCTTCCTGGGAGCAGATGCGGTGTAGACGGAGGAATTGGGAGTACGGGATGGAGTCTTTACAGGAAGCAGGGTGGGAAGAAGTGTAGTCCAGATAGCCATTGGAGTCAATGGGTTTATAGTGGATGTCGGTCAGAAGTCTATCACCTGGAATGGAGATAGTGAGGTCAAGGAATGGTGGGGAAGTGTCGGAAATGGTCCAGGTGTATTTGAGTGCCGGATGAAAGTTAGTGGTGAAGTGGATGAAGTCAGTCAGTTGTGTGTAGGTGCAGGAGGTGGCACCAAAGCAGTCGTCGATGTAGCGGAGGTAGAGGTCGGGGATGGGGCCCTGGTACGTATTGAGCAAGGATTGCTCGATGTAACCAACAAAGAAGCAGGCATAGCTGGGGGCCATGCGTGTGTCCATAGCTACGCCTTGTATTTGGAGGAAATGGGAGGAGTCAAACGTGAAGTTATTGAGGGTAAGGCCCAGCTCCGTTAGGCGGAGGAGAATGTCAGTGGCCGGGTACAGGTTGCTTCTCTGGTCGAGGAAGAACCGGAGGGCTTTGAAACCATCCTTTACACTGGCTCCGGGCGGCCCAACTGTATTACACTCGCTCCCGGGCGGTTAAACTGTATTACACTCGCTCCCGGGCGGATAAACTGTACTACACTCGCTCCGGGCGGCCCAACTGTATTACACTCGCTCCCGGGCGGATAAACTTGGTACGTTACAATACTTACCTTCAGCAGCGCTGCAGTTCTGCCACTGGCTGTGTGCACGATTTTGGCGTGTTTGAGGGGGGGGAGGGGGGCGGAGTTAAAACGCGATTTTCTCTTACCTTGTCCTGGATTATATTTTGTCGGAGTCCAAGCGTTTGCTGAAGAATCGTTACGACGGCCATTCTGTGACTTTTTTTTTAATCGCCCGACAATTTCAACGCTGGAGTCAGCAGCTTCTAAAGCCGTCACGCCGGTAAAAGAAAGTCGTTTATTTTTATGTATAAAACTGGTCCTTAAGATGCATTTAGTTCACATTTTATGTAGCGAAACGGCGATTTAGTCCCCATACCAACCGGAATGCCGATATGGGGGTCTAAATCACCACCATCTCAGCGTTCCAAATGGTCCCGTTCCAGTAAAACCCACTCGCAAGTTGATTTAAATGGCCATTAATTTACAGATGTTAAACATTAAATTTTTTCCATTTGGCCTATAAATCCATAACAATGAGATAAAAAAATTATGTTATATTGTGAATTCTTGTGTGAATGTTATTTGGACACTTCGGCTATTTAAAAATGTTAATCTATTCTTAAGAAATGGATAGATGTTTAGATCTAGTAATTGAATTTTGTAATTAGCTACAATTGGGTAACTAACTAATTATATGCTTTAATTTCAATCCATCTAAGTAAGATTGTTTCATATTTGTTTCAAATTCTTCAATCTATAATAACTGAACAATTATTTCAGTTCTCTTAATTTTTAATAAAGTTATAGGCTTTTCACAGTCCTCGATCACAGCTTTTGTGTTCAGTCAATGGAAAAGCAATAGGGAACAAGATGCTTATTTCCCAGTTTGAAAATGGCCAGAACGTTTTTAATACTGAAGATATGAAAGTGAATTAGGTGTCAAATTAAACTAATTTTTATGCTTTATCGGATGGGATAAATTACAGACTTGATTTTTTAAATCTCAAAATTGTGGAACATTGCTACCTCTCCCCCTCTTCCTCTCCACCCCTCCTCCACCTCCCACTTCTCCTCAGCGCGCGAGGCTCCTCCTCCCCAAGCATGCGCGCGCAGCCGCAAGCCGCTCGCTCCCGTCCAGCGCCAACTTGCCGACGATCGCTCCCGCCCCCCACGATCTTTGCCCACAACTGTATTACACTCGCTCCCGGGCGGATAAACTGCATTACACTCGATCCCGGGCGGATAAACTGTATTACACTCGCTCCCGGGCCCCACAACTGTATTACAATCGCTCCCGGGCGGATAAACTGCATTACACTCGCTCCAGGGCCCCACAACTGTATTACATTCGCTCCCGGGCGGATAAACTGTATTACACTCGCTCCCGGGCCCCACAACTGTATTACACTCGCTCCCGGGCGGATAAACTGTATTACACTCGCTCCCGGGCCCCACAACTGTATTACAACCGCTCCCGGGCGGATAAACTGTATTACACTCGCTCCCGGGCCCCACAACTGTATTACATTCGCTCCCGGGCGGATAAACTGCATTACACTCGCTCCCGGGCGGATAAACTGTATTACACTCGCTCCCGGGCCCCACAACTGTATTACAATCGCTCCCGGGCGGATAAACTGCATTACATTCGCTCCAGGGCACCACAACTGTATTTCATTCGCTCCCGGGCGGATAAGTGTATTACACACGTTCCCGGGCGGATAAACTGTTTATACTCGCTCCCGGCCCCCACAACTGTATTACACTCGGTCCCGGGCCCCACAACGGTATTACACTCGCTCCCGGGCGGATAAACTGTATTACACTCGCTCGGGGGCGGATAAACTGTATTACACTCGCTGCCGGGCCACCCGCCTCCTCCTCCCCTCCCCCGCCGTCGACGCCCGTTAACATCCCGCCTCTTACTCATTATCCCCCTCTTTCCACCCGACCCCCCCCCCCCACTAACCGTTGATCGCCGATCTTAACCGCTGCTAAGCTGACCGTTGGAAGCGATGGTGAAGTCAAGCATGAATTTAAAGCAGCCAAGTTGCTGCCGCCGCCGCCGCCGCTGCATTGTGTGTGGGGCCAGAGCGCGTGTGTGTGGGGCCAGGGCGCGTGTGTGTGGGGCCAGAGCGCGTGTGTGTGGGGCCAGAGCGCGTGTGTGTGGGGCCAGAGCGCGTGTGTGTGGGGCCAGAGCGCGTGTGTGTGGGGCCAGAGCGCGTGTGTGTGGGGCCAGGGCGCGTGTGTGGGGCCAGGGCGCGTGTGTGTGGGGCCAGAGCGCGTGTGTGTGGGGCCAGGGCGCGTGTGTGTGGGGCCAGAGCGCGTGTGTGTGGGGCCAGGGCGCGTGTGTGTGGGGCCAGGGCGCGTGTGTGGGGCCAGGGCGCGTGTGTGTGGGGCCAGAGCGCGTGTGTGTGGGGCCAGGGCGCGTGTGTGGGGCCAGGGCGCGTGTGTGTGGGGCCAGGGCGCGTGTGTGTGGGGCCAGAGCGCGTGTGTGTGGGGCCAGGGCGCGTGTGTGTGGGGCCAGAGCGCGTGTGTGTGGGGCCAGGGCGCGTGTGTGGGGCCAGGGCGCGTGTGTGTGGGGCCAGAGCGCGTGTGTGTGGGGCCAGGGCGCGTGTGTGGGGCCAGGGCGCGTGTGTGTGGGGCCAGAGCGCGTGTGTGTGGGGCCAGGGCGCGTGTGTGTGGGGCCAGAGCGCGTGTGTGTGGGGCCAGAGCGCGTGTGTGTGGGGCCAGGGCGCGTGTGTGTGGGGCCAGAGCGCGTGTGTGTGGGGCCAGGGCGCGTGTGGGGGCCGCTGTCCATCTCTCCCGCGCGCGGCGCCGCTTCAAAGGGCCGCGGGAAACGGCGCGAGGCCGAGTGACGTTGTCGACGCGCGATCCCGGCATTTCCGCCGTCAGTCTCCGTCTCCCTCCATCTGTGTCCCTCTCTGTCTGTCCGTCCATCTGTGTCACTCTCTGCTCCACCCTCCTCCTACGAACCGCCCGGTCGAACTGTTCCCGAACCTTCTTGCCCGTAAACTCCATCAATTGTTCAACGCCCGTTAACCCCGCCCCCATTTGTCGACGCTGCGCCTCCAGCCGTTGCCGCCCGTTATTTCCCGCCCGCCCGCCCGCTCGCGTTGCCCGCTGGGAAGAAGAAGGCGTTTCCAGAAGGTTCTTCACCAAACGTCATTCATTCGGAGTTCGCTTCTCCACAACGACGTTCGGATTCCGACTGTAAATGACGTCATCAACACAGGTGTGACGTTTAAATCATCTTGAATCATAACATACAGACAGACAGACAGACAGACAGACAGACAGACAGACAGACAGACAGACAGACAGACAGACAGACAGACAGACAGACAGACAGACACAGACAGACAGACAGACAGACAGACAGACAGACAGACAGACAGACAGACAGACAGACAGACAGACAGACAGAAAGACAGACAGACAGACAGACAGACAGACAGACAGACAGACAGACAGACAGACAGACAGACAGACAGACAGACAGACAGACAGACAGACAGACAGAGCGGGACAGGAGCTTGTTAGTTAATCACTACCGCAATAAGTCACCAAGCTACAGCGACTATCACAACACTGTTCCTATCCTCCCCCCCCTCCTCTCCCCCCCCCTCCTCCCCCTTTCCCCCTCCTCTCCCTCTCGCTCTCCGCTCCCCACCCCGTTTCCCCCTGTGTGTGTGTGTGTGTGTGTGTGTGTGTGTGTGTGTGTGTGTGTTGTGTGGTGTGTGTGTGTGT
>NW_022630147.1:2181581-2186581 GCF_010909765.2 Amblyraja radiata | reverse complement strand
TATCTTTGCTAATTACTAAAGCAGACTTCTGATAATATAAACCGCATAGTAGGCCAAGCTTCTACCAACAAGCACTACAAGTAGTTAGTAAGAAGTAACCAATCTACACTTCTCTCTATAATTACACCGCAGTCACAAAGAATATAGTATAATGCAGTATAATGTGGATAAATGTGAGGTTATCCACTTTGGTGGCAAACAAGAAAATAGACTATTATCTGAATGGTGCCTGATTAGGAAAGGGGGAGATGCAACGAAACCTTGTTGTTATGGTACACCAGTCATTAAAAGTAGGCATGCAGGTGCAGCAGGCAGTGAAGAAGGCGAATGGTATGTTAGCATTCATAGCAAAATATTTGAGTATAGGAGCAGGGAGGTTCTACTGCAGTTGTACAGGGTCTTGGTGAGACCACACCTGGAGTATTGCGTACAGTTTTGGTCTCCTAATCTGAGGAAAGACATTCTTGCCATAGAGGGAGTACAGAGAAGGTTCACCAGACTGATTCCTGGGATGTCAGGACTTTCATATGAAGAAAGACTGGATAGATTCGGTTTGTACTCGCTTGAATTTAGAAGATTGAGGGGGGATCTTATAGAAACTTACAAAATTCTTAAGGGGTTGGACAGGCTAGATGCAGGAAGATTGTTCCCCATGTTGGGGAAGTCCAGAACAAGGGGTCACAATTTAAGGATAAGGGGGAAATCTTTTAGGACCGAGACGAGGAAAACTTTTTTCTCACAGAGAGTGGTGAATCTCTGGAATTCTCTGCCGCAGAAGGTAGTTGAGGCCAGTTCATTGGCTATATTTAAGAGGGAGCTAGATGTGGCCCTTGTGGCTAAAGGGATCAGGGGGTATGAAAGAAGGCAGGTACAGGATACTGAGTTGGATGATCAGCCATGATCATATTGAATGGCGGTGCAGGCTCGAAGGGCCGAATGGCCTAATCCTGCACCTATTTTCTATGTTTCTATGTTTCTAATATCCCGTACAGTGGTGGTGAGTTTCACAAACACGCCATTATATTCAGGATGTGGTACAATACACTGACACAACCCAAAGTGTTTCAATGATTCACATCGCTAGCAAATTTCCAAAACACTCGTGACACAATAGTCATATGCGCATTTTACATTTTTGGCATATTTAATAGGTGAACAACTTGTCTTTGCAGTCTTACATCCTTGCTTTCCACCAGGTAGACAGAAATGCTAGAGAAACTAAGCGGGTGAGGCAGCATCTATGGAGCGAAGGAAATAGGTGACGTTTCGGGTCGAGACCTTTCATCCGACTGATGTGAGGGTGGGTTGGGAGGGGAGCGGGAAGAAGAAGGGAAGAGGCGGAGACTCAGAGGCTGAGGGAGAGCTGGGAAGGGGAGGAGAAAGCAGGGACAACCTGACATTGGAGAAGTCAATGCTCATATCGCTGGGGTGTAAACTGCCCAAGCGAAATATGAGGTGCTGCTCCTCCAATTTTCGGTAGGCCTCACTCTGGCCATGGAGGAGGCCCAGGACAGAAAGGTCGGATTGGGAATGGGAGGGGGAGTTGAAGTGCTGAGCCAGCGGGAGATCAGGTTGGTTATTGCGAACCGAGATGTTGGGCGAAGCGATCGCCAAGCCTACACTTGGTCTCACCGATGTAGAGCAGCTGACATCTAGAGCAACGGATACAATAGATGAGGTTGGATGAGGTGCAGGTGAACCTCTGCCTCACCTGGAAAGACTGTTTGGGTCCTTGAATGGAGTCAAGGGAGGAAGGTAAAGCGACAAGTGTAGCATTTCCTTCGGTTGCAAGGGAAAGTGCCCCGGGAGGGGGTGGTTTGGGTGGGAAGGGACTAGTTGACCAGGGAGTTACGGAGGGAGCGGTCTCTGCGGAAAGCCGAAAGGGGAGGAGATGGGAAGATGTGGCCAGCGGTGGGATCCCGTTGGAGGCGGCCACTGGTGTGCACGTGCTGGTGAGACAGGGCGTGGGAGTCCATGGCAAAGCCCTCTCCACACACCGGGCTGGGGACGGGACAGTCGCCGGCGTGCACCCGCTTGTGGGACAGCAGGTTGGAGCAACGGGTGAAGCCCTTGCCACACTGGGCACAGGTGTAGGGGCGCACGTGGGTATGGGTGCGCTGGTGCACCAGCAGGTGACTAGACTGGGTGAAGCCCATGCCGCACTGGGCGCAGATGTAGGGGCGCTCGCCAGTGTGGGTGCGCTGGTGCTTCAGCGGGCAGTCAGAGTGGTTGAAGCCCTTGCCGCATTGGGCGCAGGTGTAGGGGCGCTCGCCAGTGTGGGTGCGCTGGTGTTTCAGCAGGACGCTCGATTGGGTGAAGTCCTTGCCGCACTGGGCGCAGGTGTAGGGGCGCTCGCCGTTGTGGGTGCTGCGCTGGTGAACCAGCAGGTGGCTGGATTGGGTGAAGTTCTTGCCGCACTGGGCACAGGTGTAGGGGCGCTCACCGGTGTGGGTGCGCTGGTGCACCAGCAGGCCGCTGGGCTGGGTGAAGCCCTTGCCGCACTGGGCACAGGTGTAGGGGCGCACGCGGGTATGGTGCGCTGGTGCATCAGCAGGCAGTCAGAGCGGGTAAAGCCCTAGCCGCACTGGGCGCAAGAGTATGGGGCGTTCGCTGGTGTTGGTGCGCTGGTGATCCAGCAGGTAGCTGGACTGGGTGAAGCCCTTGCCGCACTGGGCACAGGTGCAGGGCTGCTCCCCAGTGTGCATGCGCCTGTGCACCTTCAGTTCCGTGGACGACTTGAAGCCTTTGCCGCAGTCGGGGCAGGTGAAGGGCCACTCATTGCTGTGCATCCGACAGCTGGGTAAAGCACTTCCGCAGGTGGAGCAGCCACAGGGCCTCTCGCCCGTGTGCATCCGCCGGTGTCTCTTCCGGACCATCGCCATCATGAAGCTCTTGCCGCAGTCCGAGCAGTCGAAGGGGCGTTCTCCTGTGTGCACCCGCCGGTGGGTCTCCTGCTCGCTCGGGCTCCGCCAGGCCTTGCCACACACGTCGCACTCATAACGCTTCTCCTTGTTGTGCCCCGTCATGTGGTCCTCCATCGAAGCTCAGCCCCTCCAAGCTCAGCCCGCACACCGAGCAGATGGGGGGGGGAGGGGGGGAGGTGGGGGGAGGGGCTCACCTCCACCCTGGCTGCCCTCAATGGCGGCTCATGACCCCATCTCTCCGTCCACAGCAACGGCTCCTAAACCCTGCAGGAGGGGAACACAGAGGGTCAACAAGCTGGCAAACAGAACATTACTAGCACATATTGAGTGTGTTTATGGTGGAGGAAACCGTTATATAATTCTGCGCGGCACACTGGCGCAGCGGTACAGTTGCTGCCTCACCGCCAGAGACCCGGGCTCGATCCTGACTACGGGAGCTGTCTGTGCGGAGTTTGTACGTTCTCCCTTTGACCTTCGTGAGTTTTTACTCCGGATGTTCCGGTTTCCTCCAACATTTCAAAGACGTTCAGGGATGTAGATTAATCGGCCTCCGCAAAATTGCTGAGTTGTCCCTAAAGTGCGTGGGATAGTGCTAGTGTCGCTGGTTAGCGCGGACTCCGTGGGCCGAAAGACCTGTTCTTTCCGCGCCTCATCTCTAAACTAAACTAAACCAAAGAAGGGTTGTCGACCCAAAATGCCACCCATTCGTTCTCTCCACAGATGCTGCCTGACCCGCTGAGTTACTCCAGCACTTTGTGTCTAACTTCTCCACAGATGCTGCCTGACCCGCTGAGTTACTCCAGCACTTTGTCATAGAGTGATACAGCGTTGGAAAGAGGCCCTTCGGCCCAACTCGTACCCGCATTCCTAGATCCCTCGGCTCCATTCATTCCGCCAAGCTCAGAGTTGTACAGAGTCCTAGTGAGACCACACCTGGAGTAGTGTGTGTTGGTTTAGCCCCCTAATTTGAGGAAGGACATTCTTGCTATTGATGGAGAGCAGCGTAGGTTTAAAAGATTAATTCCCGGGATGGCGGGACTGTCATATGCTGAGAGAATGGAGCGGCTGGGCTTGTGCGCTGGAGTTTAGAAGGATGAGAGGTTATCTTATTGAAACATATAAGTTTGTTAAGGGTTTGGACATGCTAGAGTCAGGAAACATGTTCCCGGTGTAGGGGCAGTCCAGAACCAGGGGCCACACACACAGTTTAATCATAAGGGGTAAGCCATTTAGTATGGAGACGAGGAAACGCTTTTTCTCACAGAGAGTTGTGAGTCTGTGGAATTCTCTGCCTCAGAGGGCGATGGAGGCCGGTTCTCTGGATACATTCAAGAGAGAGCTAGATAGGGCTCTTAAAGATAGTGGAGTCAGGTACGGGGACTGATTTGGGATGATCAGCCATGATCACATTGAATGACGGTGCTGGCTCAAAGGGCCGAATGGCCTACTCCTGCACCTATTGTCTGTTGCCCCAGCGCCCCGCCATTCACAGTGAACATCCTGCCCTGGTTTGACTTCCTAAACTGCAACACCCTCCCTACCCCCAAACAATGTGACCTCCTCCCTGTGGCTCCCAGCCCCTTATCCCTGCCACCTCCTGCTCCTTACCCCTCTTTGCTCCCTCCGCACCCCCTAAGAGTGTGAACCCCCACCAGGCTCCCTACCCCCTTCCTTGACTCACTTGACCCCTCTCCCCTCCCAGTTCCCTGCCCACCATTCATCCCCCTCAGCACCAAACCCACTCTCCCTTGAACCCCTCCCCCCTCCCTTTGCTCTCTGCTTCCCCCCCCCCCCCCCCCCGCTACCCACTTCACCCCTTTTCCCAACCACCAGCCTCTCACCCCCTCCCTCCCCGGACTGTATCCTCTCTCTCTCCTACCCTCTCCACTTATTCCTGCTCCTCTCGGCCCCCCCCCCCCACCGCTCAGATATCTCTCTCTCCCTCTCCCTTCCGAACTTTCTCTCCTCAATTCTTCCCCTCTCTGTCTCTCCCTCTCTCTTCTCTCTCCACCCTTCTATCTCTCTCACTCTGCCCCTCTCCCTCTCTCTCTCCCTCTCTCTCTCCACCTCTCTCTA